>NW_026610794.1:0-166911 GCF_029499605.1 Hyla sarda
AAATGGCCTCCTTAATTGGATCATTTGAGTAGCCAGCACACCTGTGCAGGTATGGCATGACATGATAGGCAGCTGCCTTGATAGCGGGTGGGTGCTGAATGTTCCTAATTGACAAAATAAGATTAATGCTTATGAAGAAATATAAAATCTCATCCCTTCCCCAATATCGCGCCACACCCCTACCCCTTAATTCCCTGGTTGAACTTGATGGACATATGTCTTTTTTCGACCGTACTAACTATGTAACTATGTAACATAACATGGGGGGGGGGGGGGTCTCCTGGCTGTTCACACAGGTGTGTCATTGCTGTACATTGACCATGCATTGCTTCTGTGGTATTGCAAAGGCAAAGACAAATGCTTCCAGCCATCCATTGCACTAATGGATTGGTCATCAGCTGGCTGTCTATGTCCCGCATCAATATAGACCAAAGTACAGAGGGTTAGGCTATGCTATTGTGCACCTACCTGATGCATCAGAAGGTGCGAGGCCCTTGCTAAATTCTGTGCACAGACTTTGAGATCTATACTTTAGACTGTATCTAAACCTGCTCCAACATGGACTGACATTCTGGCCTACTTTCAGCCGATGCGACTTGTCTGTCGCTGAACAGTCGCTTTTTATGTATTCAGCACCTATGTATAATGTTGTAAAAATGCTCTAGAAGCTAAAGTCGCAGAAATGTCACACATATTTGGCCTGCAACTTTCTGTGCGACAAATTCAGACAGGAAAAATCAGTATAAATCCTTAGAAAATTATCCCCCAGTGTCTCCATCTGCTGGCGGTATTGCATAAGCATTGCTGCACTGATGGGGTATGCATTAGACGAAAAAAAAGAAGAAAAAGAAGAATAATACGCCCAGAAAAGAGGCGAAAAGGAGAAAAACGTAAAAAAACGTGAAAAAAAAGTAAGAGGAAGAGAAGGGAAAAAAAGGTGGAAATGGGTTTAAAAGTGATTTCGGCGGAGAAATATATATATATATATATATATATATATATATATATATATATACGCGCACACACACACATATATATAAACGTATTCTCCGTTGAGATATTGCAGCCGCTGCTGTGTCCAGGCCCAGGAGCCTTAGCACTGTGCTGTGATGTCACTCAATACCACTGACATCACTAGGTGTAAACAACATCTCTCCTTTGCTGTGTATGTGACTATGGAGCTGTTTGGTGATGTCGTCTATTATGGCCTTCATAGAAGCAACAGGAGATTGTTGCATCCATCTAGAACCCTCAGAACTACAGTGCTATGATGTCACTCACTTCCACAGGCCTTGCAGAGTGTAAACAACAACAACCCAGCTTTGTTGTGTATGTAACCATAGGGATTTGTGATGTCACCTAGAACCTTCACAGCAGCGACAGCTTTATGAGGAGCATCAGCACTGCTCTGCCTGAGCAGAACCATCACCGCCATAGGTTGTCAAATAACCCGGGTTTAACCCACACAGGTAAGTCCAATGGGGTGCAGGCATGTCCTCTATGCTTACAGCTTCCCGTGGGTGTTGGTTTGATACCGTTTGGGGACAGCCAAGGAGGCATCTGCAGGCAACAAAGGTAGGTGTGTGCTTGTGTGTGTGTTTCCTATGCAGATCCTAAGCCCAGTGTCACATGCAAGTAGGAGGAGTAAGAAGGGTTCCTGGCAAATCCGGGTTATGGATTGCATTTAAAAAGGCCCCGTGGGAGTGCAATGGGCCCCTGTCTTGCTGCTTAGCAATAATGGTATGGGTTTAGGTTCTGCTGTGTGTACTGGTGGTTGACTGCCCCCCAGCCCAGAGTGTGCATGGAAAATTGTCTGGCAGCCTCCCTGACAGCAAGCAGTGATAGTGCCCATGAAGGGCACCTTGTTGGGCCCGCCCCTTTCACGGTTATCGCTTCTCGGCCTTTTGGCTAAGATCAAGTGTAGTATCTGTTCTTATCAGTTTAATATCTGATACGTCCCCTATCTGGGGACCATATATTAAATGGATTTTTGAGAACGGGGGCCGATTTCGAAGCTTGCTTCCGTCGCCCTATGCATTGACCCGATATGGCAGTATCTTCGGGTACAGTGCACCACCCCCTTACAGGGTTAAAAAGAAAGATTCCTACTTTCATTGCTACCTGCTTGCTGGCTAGCCAGCTAGCCAGCCCTGTGGGCCTTGCTGCTGCTGCAGCCAAAAAACAAAAGGTGGTGCTGCTGCTGCTTCTGCTGCTTCTGCTTCTGCTTGTGTCTGGCCGCTGTTGGAGCGTCCAGGCACAGGACTTCTGCTGCTGCTGACTAAATGGCCTCCTTAATTGGATCATTTGAGTAGCCAGCACACCTGTGCAGGTAGGGCATGACATGATAGGCAGCTGCCTTGATAGCGGGTGGGTGCTGAATGTTCCTAATTGACAAAATAAGATTAATGCTTATGAAGAAATATAAAATCTCATCCCTTCCCCAATATCGCGCCACACCCCTACCCCTTAATTCCCTGGTTGAACTTGATGGACATATGTCTTTTTTCGACCGTACTAACTATGTAACTATGTAACATAACATGGGGGGGGGGGGGGTCTCCTGGCTGTTCACACAGGTGTGTCATTGCTGTACATTGACCATGCATTGCTTCTGTGGTATTGCAAAGGCAAAGACAAATGCTTCCAGCCATCCATTGCACTAATGGATTGGTCATCAGCTGGCTGTCTATGTCCCGCATCAATATAGACCAAAGTACAGAGGGTTAGGCTATGCTATTGTGCACCTACCTGATGCATCAGAAGGTGCGAGGCCCTTGCTAAATTCTGTGCACAGACTTTGAGATCTATACTTTAGACTGTATCTAAACCTGCTCCAACATGGACTGACATTCTGGCCTACTTTCAGCCGATGCGACTTGTCTGTCGCTGAACAGTCGCTTTTTATGTATTCAGCACCTATGTATAATGTTGTAAAAATGCTCTAGAAGCTAAAGTCGCAGAAATGTCACACATATTTGGCCTGCAACTTTCTGTGCGACAAATTCAGACAGGAAAAATCAGTATAAATCCTTAGAAAATTATCCCCCAGTGTCTCCATCTGCTGGCGGTATTGAATAAGCATTGCTGCACTGATGGGGTATGCATTAGACGAAAAAAAAGAAGAAAAAGAAGAATAATACGCCCAGAAAAGAGGCGAAAAGGAGAAAAACGTAAAAAAACGTGAAAAAAAAGTAAGAGGAAGAGAAGGGAAAAAAAGGTGGAAATGGGTTTAAAAGTGATTTCGGCGGAGAAATATATATATATATATATATATATATATATATATATATATACGCGCACACACACACATATATATAAACGTATTCCCCGTTGAGATATTGCAGCCGCTGCTGTGTCCAGGCCCAGGAGCCTTAGCACTGTGCTGTGATGTCACTCAATACCACTGACATCACTAGGTGTAAACAACATCTCTCCTTTGCTGTGTATGTGACTATGGAGCTGTTTGGTGATGTCGTCTATTATGGCCTTCATAGAAGCAACAGGAGATTGTTGCATCCATCTAGAACCCTCAGAACTACAGTGCTATGATGTCACTCATTTCCACAGGCCTTGCAGAGTGTAAACAACAACAACCCAGCTTTGTTGTGTATGTAACCATAGGGATTTGTGATGTCACCTAGAACCTTCACAGCAGCGACAGCTTTATGAGGAGCATCAGCACTGCTCTGCCTGAGCAGAACCATCACCGCCATAGGTTGTCAAATAACCCGGGTTTAACCCACACAGGTAAGTCCAATGGGGTGCAGGCATGTCCTCTATGCTTACAGCTTCCCGTGGGTGTTGGTTTGATACCGTTTGGGGACAGCCAAGGAGGCATCTGCAGGCAACAAAGGTAGGTGTGTGCTTGTGTGTGTGTTTCCTATGCAGATCCTAAGCCCAGTGTCACATGCAAGTAGGAGGAGTAAGAAGGGTTCCTGGCAAATCCGGGTTATGGATTGCATTTAAAAAGGCCCCGTGGGAGTGCAATGGGCCCCTGTCTTGCTGCTTAGCAATAATGGTATGGGTTTAGGTTCTGCTGTGTGTACTGGTGGTTGACTGCCCCCCAGCCCAGAGTGTGCATGGAAAATTGTCTGGCAGCCTCCCTGACAGCAAGCAGTGATAGTGCCCATGAAGGGCACCTTGTTGGGCCCGCCCCTTTCACGGTTATCGCTTCTCGGCCTTTTGGCTAAGATCACGTGTGGATTTCTGTGCGTGGTTTGGGTTGAAAGGAGTGGTGATCGGGGCCCTCTTTACGGGGGGCCCTGGATTGTTGCTGAGCTGCGATCGTGGGTTTTACCTGCAAAAATGAGCGAGAAGGCGCGTGGACTTGAGGACACGGTGCGGATCTACGTTCCTGGCGAGCACCGGGGGACGATCGGACTTGACCAAATCGTTGTGGAGATTCTTCGCAAGCTTGATTACCTACAGGTATGGAATGTATTGGCTATACAGGATTTTCCTAGGCAAGGAATTTATGATATTACTTTTTGTGGTTCTGAGATTTGCCAGAGAGTCTATATGGATCTTGAAGAAATGAAGAGGAAAAGTGAGCCTGCTATAATGAAGAAGATTAAAGTGGAACCGTTATTTATGAATACAACAAAGGTAGTAATTGTCCACATGTATAATCCTAAGGTTTCTGATGAAATGGTTACAAACTTTTTGTTCCGGTATTGCGAGGAAGTGAAATTTATAGGAAGACTTAAGAACAAGTTTGGGTACTTTAATTGTAAGAGAAAGTTTATTGTAAAATTTAAAAAAGATGAAGGAATGCAAGATGGAAGGAAGAGCATACCACAGGTGTTTTCTATCGGAGGAGAGAGAGGTTTCTGCTTTTATGAAGGCCAGTTGCAATATTGTAGAAAGTGCCATGCCTATGGCCATGTGCAGGATTATTGCCCTGAGAAAGGAGAATGTTGCAGAAATTGTGGGAAAACTGGTCATGAAGCAAGTATTTGTACAGAGAAGAAGACATGTGATATCTGTGGAAGTGAGGAACATTTGGCAAGAGGCTGTGATATGTGGTATAAAAAGAAGAGAAGTTATGCTGATGCAGCTGGGAATAGAGGAGAACAAAGAGAAAAAGGGGGAGGGAGGTTTGTTCCTGGAGTTGGTGAGAGTGTGAGTGTAAGTGTTAATGTGGCACAGGTGGCTGAGGAAAGTTCTGTGATAGTGGAGCACATTAGCACTCAGGAGAGGTCAGGGGAGGAGGGTGTTTCCACTGCTGTGACTGGTGAGGAGACAGGTGTGGGAGGTGAATTTACCTTGGTGAAAAAGAAAAAAGCAAAAAAAGTGAAAGTGGTGGAGAAAATTGAGACAGTGTATGGTGATGTTCTTTCTAGTGAAGAGGCTATGGATGATATTGAATGTCCAAACCCAATTGTGGGGGAGGAGGAGGGAATGGAAGTTGTTGGGTCATCTCAGAGATCTCTAACACCTGGTCAGAGAGTTTCTCGCAGTAAGGAAGAAGAGGAGGAGGAAGATGAGGATGTGCAGGTTGTGAATAAAAGGTGTAAGACAGGGAGCTGGTCTGAGGATCAGGAAGCCCTTGTTCTTGGTAGTGATAATGAAATAGACAGGGACTCTAACATAGGGTCGCCTGATTGTTTTGCAAGTTTACATAGGAAAGTTGAAGGCCAAAATGTTAATTTCTAAGTTAAGATGGATTTTAAAGCATTTGGTTTTCTTTTCCTAGTTATTATGACTTTGGTTGTAACAACTATTAATGTAAGAAGTATTGAGTCTGAAATTAGGAGAGCTGCAATTTTTGATATTCTTGAGAATGTTAGAAGTGATGTGATATGTTTACAGGAGTGTGCAATAAAGTCAGCACCTTATGCAAATGAGTGGAAGTGTGGGCAGTCCTTCTGGTCCACATGTGCAGAAAACAAAAATGAAGGTGTTGGGATTTTATTGCGAAACAGGGACATTAAAGTTTTAAATTGCCAAACTTTAGTACCTGGTCGTTGTATGGTTTTAATTTTTGAGGTTTTGGGCCAGAGGATGAGAATTTTTAATGTGTATGCTCCAGCAGAAAAACAAGCACGTTTGTCTTTTTTAGAGTCCCTTAAGTTTTTTATCCCTGGTCGTGAAGATACTATTATTGTTGGCGATTTTAACTGCATTAGATCCGTCAATGATCGTGAGAGCTCTGCTGAGGTTAGAACTGATATTACTTCCAATGTTTTAAATCAAATTATTCAAGACTTGCATTTTACTGATGTTGGACTGATGGTTAGCACTGATGAAAGATATACGTACATATCAGATAGTGGCCGCTGTAAATCCCGGATCGATTACATCCTGGTCTCTGATGGGATTAAGGTGGTCCGGTGCAATCAAATGATGTCAACTTTCTCAGACCACAAGATGGTGTCGGCTGAGATAAGTGTCACAGAGTCCCTTCATTTTGGGAGGGGGCTCTGGAAATTAAATGTAAGTCTATTGGAAGATGAGGAAGTAATGGCTGGTTTTAATCATGTGTTTTTATCCTGTGTTTCTAAACAACCTGATTTTAGTAATGTCTTAGTGTGGTGGGAATGGGCTAAAGGAGAGTTTTCTAATTTCTTTAAGATGTTTTGCATAAAGAGAGCACAAGAGAAGAGGAGGAGTGATGAAAGGCTTGTATCCCGGTTAGAGACTCTCTATAAGTTTAAACGTGTTGGTGTGGAGGTGGAGGATGAGATTGTTAAGGTGAAGGGGGAGATGAAAAAAAGGTTGTTGGAAAAGGGAAGGAATATTGTATATAAGTCTAAAGTGCAGCACCTAGAAGAAAATGAGCAGTGTACACGGTATTTCTTTAAAAAATGTTTTAATGCTAAAGGTGTTTTTAAATCTGTTTTTACCCCTACGGGGGAAGTTTTTGGAGAGGAGATGGTGAAGGAGATTGGCAGATTTTATGAGACACTCTTTAGTAATAAGAGCAGAGCCAGTGAGACGGAGATGAATGATTATTGTAATATTTTGGAAAATAATGTTCCTGTTGAAAAAGTAGATTTTTTGATTGATGATGTTAGTGAAGGGGAGATCAAGCAGGCCCTGGATAAGATGGCCAAAGGGAAGACACCAGGCTGTGATGGTCTCCCCGCTGAGTTTTATTCCGCGTTCTGGAATATTTTAAGTAAAGAGTTTACACGGGTGGTGCAATATGTTTTTAACTCAGGTGTTTTAGCTGAATCTATGAAGAAAGGGGTCATAACATTAATTCATAAAAAAGGTGATGGCAGAGATCTTAAAAATTGGAGACCTATAACTTTATTAAATTGTGACTACAAGATAATTGCTAAGATTGTGGCTAATAGACTGAGTGATGTAGTGGACCACCTTGTGGGAGAATACCAAGTTTGTGCAGTACCGAAAAGAAAAATAACAGATAATTTATTGCTTTTAAGAGACTCTATTTATTACAGTAACTTTAACAAGAATGCACTGTTTGTTGAGTCCATAGATTTCGAAAAGGCTTATGATAAGGTTGCACATGATTTTATGTTCATTGCTTTAAAACACTTAGGTATTCCAGAAAAGTTATTATCTGTTATTATGAGTTTTTATCATGGGGTGACAAGTCAGATTTTAGTAAATGGGCATGTGGGGCCTGCTTTTAATGTCTTGTCTGGAGTCAGACAGGGATGCCCACTCTCCCCAATTCTGTTTATATGCGTTATAGAGGGCCTGTTGAAGAATGTGCAGAAAGATAAATGTGTGAGTGGTGTTTTTATTCCAGGTAGTGATGGTAGTAAGTTAAAGGTTTTAAGTTATATGGACGATGTGGTTTTTACTTGTACATCCCAAGCAGATCTCAACAGAGTAAATTTGCATGTGAGGATTTTTTGTTGTGTGGCTGGGATGAATGTGAACTGGGGGAAGTGCCAATTATGCAGTTTTGGGAACCAAGAGAATATAGTAGTGGATGGTGTTAAGGAAAAAGAAGACATTGAAGTGCTAGGAGTGATATTTGATAAAGACCTCAAAGGAAAGAAAAGTTATGAGACTTTGGACAGTAAAATTGAGAAGAAGCTATCCTTCTGGAGGTTAAGGAACTTGTCACTTAAAGGGAAAGTTCTTATCATTAAGTCTGTAATCCTACCGCTTCTCTTGTATACGGCTATGGTGCTTCCTCCAGGGAAGTTATGGACTAGGAGAGTCACAAGGAAGCTTTTTGTGTTCTTCTGGGGGTCTAAGATGGAGAAAATGAGAAGAGAAGAAGTGATGAAGAGTATGAATTTGGGCGGATATAACTTTCCAAACATTGATCTGTTTTTAAAGGTGCACTATTTTCTTTTAATTTTTAAATTGATACAGTGCAATAATAGGGCGGCAGACATGAGTAAATACCTTGCAGGATGGTTGTTTTCCAAATGGGGCTGGTGTGAGAGGGATTTGAGGAGACCCATAGCACATGTGATACCTACCTTCTATGTGCTCCTCAGGTCTTTCAATGATCAATTTGGTTTGAGCTCTTTAGGTGAACCTGATAAAAAGAAAATAGAACAAGAAATAAGGAAAAATGAGAGATTATATGAAGTACCATTCTGCACTAATGCTCAGTCTGTGAAGATTTGGAAGTTTTTTAAAGTTATTGGACTATCAAACAGACAAAAAGACGTTAGTTGGATGTCCTTTCATGGCTGCCTCCCAACCCGATCTTTTTTAAATGGAAGAGGTTTGAGAATAAGTGACAGATGCCCAAGAGAGGGTTGTGGAGGTAGAGAAGACTTAGTGCACCTTTATTGGGACTGTTTTTATGCAAAAGAATTTTTTATGTTTTTAAAGAAGTTTTTAATCCAACTCACTGGATATAACAGTTTTTCTTTTGAGAAAGTTTTTATTGGTCAAGATCTTAGTAAAAAGGAAGATACACGTACTAATTGGATTCTTTTTTCTGTTTTTAAAGAGGTTTTATGGGACTCACGCAATTTGCTTGTTTTTAAAAATGTTGTTATTTCTCCGAGGGAATTGAAAAGATTGTTTTTAGGAAGGATTTTTACTATCTTTCTACTGGACAAAAAGAGAATTGGTGAAGAAGAAGCGGAGAAAATCTGGATGCATACACGATGGAAAAATTTATAAGAAGTACGTAAAGGAGAAAGCTGTAAGTTTTTGACCAATTTCTGTGATTGTTTTTGACATGTTTTTTTGTTTTGTTGTTTGGTCACTTTTTCTTGGCACTCGGTTCCCTTAGTTAGTTTTTTCCGTATGATGTTTTTTCAGATATTGTTTTAAGTGACGAGTCTTGGTAGGTGACCTGATGATCGTCCAAACAATAGTCTGTAACTGAGGAAAAAAAAAGAAAAAAAAAAAAAAAAAAAAAAAAAAAATCTGTTCTTATCAGTTTAATATCTGATACGTCCCCTATCTGGGGACCATATATTAAATGGATTTTTGAGAACGGGGGCCGATTTCGAAGCTTGCTTCCGTCGCCCTATGCATTGACCCGATATGGCAGTATCTTCGGGTACAGTGCACCACCCCCTTACAGGGTTAAAAAGAAAGATTCCTACTTTCATTGCTACCTGCTTGCTGGCTAGCCAGCTAGCCAGCCCTGTGGGCCTTGCTGCTGCTGCAGCCAAAAAACAAAAGGTGGTGCTGCTGCTGCTGCTTCTGCTGCTTCTGCTTCTGCTTGTGTCTGGCCGCTGTTGGAGCGTCCAGGCACAGGACTTCTGCTGCTGCTGACTAAATGGCCTCCTTAATTGGATCATTTGAGTAGCCAGCACACCTGTGCAGGTAGGGCATGACATGATAGGCAGCTGCCTTGATAGCGGGTGGGTGCTGAATGTTCCTAATTGACAAAATAAGATTAATGCTTATGAAGAAATATAAAATCTCATCCCTTCCCCAATATCGCGCCACACCCCTACCCCTTAATTCCCTGGTTGAACTTGATGGACATATGTCTTTTTTCGACCGTACTAACTATGTAACTATGTAACATAACATGGGGGGGGGGGGGTCTCCTGGCTGTTCACACAGGTGTGTCATTGCTGTACATTGACCATGCATTGCTTCTGTGGTATTGCAAAGGCAAAGACAAATGCTTCCAGCCATCCATTGCACTAATGGATTGGTCATCAGCTGGCTGTCTATGTCCCGCATCAATATAGACCAAAGTACAGAGGGTTAGGCTATGCTATTGTGCACCTACCTGATGCATCAGAAGGTGCGAGGCCCTTGCTAAATTCTGTGCACAGACTTTGAGATCTATACTTTAGACTGTATCTAAACCTGCTCCAACATGGACTGACATTCTGGCCTACTTTCAGCCGATGCGACTTGTCTGTCGCTGAACAGTCGCTTTTTATGTATTCAGCACCTATGTATAATGTTGTAAAAATGCTCTAGAAGCTAAAGTCGCAGAAATGTCACACATATTTGGCCTGCAACTTTCTGTGCGACAAATTCAGACAGGAAAAATCAGTATAAATCCTTAGAAAATTATCCCCCAGTGTCTCCATCTGCTGGCGGTATTGAATAAGCATTGCTGCACTGATGGGGTATGCATTAGACGAAAAAAAAGAAGAAAAAGAAGAATAATACGCCCAGAAAAGAGGCGAAAAGGAGAAAAACGTAAAAAAACGTGAAAAAAAAGTAAGAGGAAGAGAAGGGAAAAAAAGGTGGAAATGGGTTTAAAAGTGATTTCGGCGGAGAAATATATATATATATATATATATATATATATATATATATATATATACGCGCACACACACACATATATATAAACGTATTCTCCGTTGAGATATTGCAGCCGCTGCTGTGTCCAGGCCCAGGAGCCTTAGCACTGTGCTGTGATGTCACTCAATACCACTGACATCACTAGGTGTAAACAACATCTCTCCTTTGCTGTGTATGTGACTATGGAGCTGTTTGGTGATGTCGTCTATTATGGCCTTCATAGAAGCAACAGGAGATTGTTGCATCCATCTAGAACCCTCAGAACTACAGTGCTATGATGTCACTCACTTCCACAGGCCTTGCAGAGTGTAAACAACAACAACCCAGCTTTGTTGTGTATGTAACCATAGGGATTTGTGATGTCACCTAGAACCTTCACAGCAGCGACAGCTTTATGAGGAGCATCAGCACTGCTCTGCCTGAGCAGAACCATCACCGCCATAGGTTGTCAAATAACCCGGGTTTAACCCACACAGGTAAGTCCAATGGGGTGCAGGCATGTCCTCTATGCTTACAGCTTCCCGTGGGTGTTGGTTTGATACCGTTTGGGGACAGCCAAGGAGGCATCTGCAGGCAACAAAGGTAGGTGTGTGCTTGTGTGTGTGTTTCCTATGCAGATCCTAAGCCCAGTGTCACATGCAAGTAGGAGGAGTAAGAAGGGTTCCTGGCAAATCCGGGTTATGGATTGCATTTAAAAAGGCCCCGTGGGAGTGCAATGGGCCCCTGTCTTGCTGCTTAGCAATAATGGTATGGGTTTAGGTTCTGCTGTGTGTACTGGTGGTTGACTGCCCCCCAGCCCAGAGTGTGCATGGAAAATTGTCTGGCAGCCTCCCTGACAGCAAGCAGTGATAGTGCCCATGAAGGGCACCTTGTTGGGCCCGCCCCTTTCACGGTTATCGCTTCTCGGCCTTTTGGCTAAGGTATAGGGATATACCTTGGCTGATCCGGTTCCTGCTTTTGTGGGTGCTCTGAGACCCCCCTCCTCGGCCCTGGGACATCGCCCTTCGTTGGGCTTAAGTCCCTTGCTGCTATTGGGGAGGGGGCCCACCTCAGTGTAGAGTTGCGATCCCCCTTTGCCTTAGGGACCTAGTGTCTCTTTGGTGCGCTTGATTGTGAGCATGGCGTCAGCCAGTGACGGAGATCCAGGCATGGTACCATCTTATGCCAAGCTCAAGAACTCAGTACGTATATCGTACTTGGAGGACCAGAGAAAGAACCGGGACCTGAAGTACATCGTGGAGCAAGTTCTGCTGGGCGTCTTTGGATTAAGGAAGCATGAGATATTATCCATCCAAGATTATCCGAAAAGAGGAGTATACGATGTTACTTTTACGGAAGGAGGTATTTACAAGGACTTTGTTATACAGATGAAGAAGGTAAGCGGAGATGCCCGCTTGAGTGGAATAAGAATTGTTGAGCACTTTCCCGATGAACTTATGCTTTTAGTTATAAAAATGTACTCTCCATACGTTAAAGAAGATGAAATTGTTGTGTTTTTAAGGAATTTTTGTAAAAAAATTATAAATAGAGGGAAAGTGATGAATGAGTGTGGAATATGGTCCTCTAAGTGGAAGTTTCTGGTTGAGTTCAAAGAAGATCTATTACTCCCAGGACGAAAGGTTATGCCTCCAGCTCGGTTCAAGTTAGGAAATGTAAATGGTGACGTGTTTTTCCCAGGAATGCCCAATTTCTGCAGAGCTTGTAGAAGATATGGACATGATAAAAACGTATGTGAGAGTACATGTACAAATTGTGGCAGCACTGAGCACTCCTCCAGAGAATGCACAAAAGAAAAGAAATGCAGTTTATGTTACAGAGTTGACCATTTGTATGCTTCTTGTCCTCACAGAAACAAAGAGAAACAACAGAGAAGCCAGCCAGACCCCCGTCATATGAACAGAGAAGACAGCAAACCAGAAGAAAACCCAACTGATCAACATGGTGAGTCTGCTACCTCTGATGAAGATGGATATGAGAAACCCTCCAGCATGAAGGTAAGAAGAAAGGAGAAGAAAGCATGGCAGACAGGAGCTCCTCTCTCGCAGCAGAGGGGTAGTAACCTGGATGAAGCTGTCAGCAAGCCTCAGAGTGCCCCCCTGAGGAAGCCAGAAAATGTTGGGGCTAAGAGAAGAAAGACCGGAACAGGAAGAGAAGAGGCGTTTGTGGAAGAAGAGGGGGGGGTAGGGATGCCATCAGGTGTTCCAGCCCCCTCCCCAAGTGAAACAGGCAACTCGTCCATGGTTCCCGACACGGTGGAAGTCGTTGTGCCCGACCAGCTGCCCGGGGTGGCTCCGACAGGTCATCCCGGGGAGGAGATGGACACTGGGCAAGGTGACGGAGACGGGACAACCCCTGTTCCGGCGAAGAGGAATCCTCTCCTTAGTCCCCTACCGGAGGATCTTCAGGAGGAGGTAATGGAGGAGTCAGACGGTAGCAGCTCACCGGAATCTCTGGTGACAGTGAGATCAGAAGGGGAAAATGATAGTTTTGGGGGTCTGGCTGATGAGGATGAGATAGAATGTGCACAAAGATATTGAAAGTGGTCTCTCTGTAACCTTTAATGATGGCGCTCCATGGACTCTCCCTCAATGTGAGGGGCCTTAAGACACACGCAAGAAGAACTGCTATTTTTAATTTTTTATCCTTTTTGTCTGCATCAGTTTTCTTCTTACAGGAATGTGGCATCCCTCACCAAGCATCATACAAGAAATATGAAGAAGACTGGAAGCATGGCCCCTCAGTGTGGTCAGGGTCCAACGCATCTAAATCTGGAGGAGTTGCTATACTTTTTAAGGGTAATGTTAATATAATTTTTAAGCAAGAGATTTTACCAGGAAGGATTTTATTAGTTAAAGCTTTTATAAATGGTTTTACATGGCAGTTTTTAAACTTTTATGGTTCACCTGATAAAAAAGAAAGAGAAGAGATGTTAGAGATTTTACCTCTTTTTATTAATGATTCTTATCCTTTGATTTTAGCTGGGGATTTTAATTGTGTTTTAAGAGGTGAGAAAAGATATTCTCGAGCTACTAGTAGAAATTATGATAAGACATCTAACATTTTAAAAAATATTACTTTAGATTTTAGGCTTATAGATGTTTTTAAAAAATGTAATCCAAATTTACCTGATACTGAAGGCATTACATGGAGTAATGTGAATTGTAGCTCGAGGATTGATTTTATCTTCTCTTCTCAAAATGTTTTACCTGCCAAATGTGAGCTTTTAACTAATATATTTTCTGATCATAAATGTCTTCTATTTGTTTTAAATCCTGTTCCTGGTTTTAAGAGGGGTATTGGTTCATGGAAATTGAACATATCTCTTTTAGAAGATAAAATAATCTTAACAGAATACGCCAATTTTTATAATAAATGTAAAAATAATAGAGACCCAAATATAGATATAAAAGTATGGTGGGAAAATATGAAGAAAAAAACTAAAGATTTTTTTATAAAACAAGGTATCCAAAAAGCTAAAGATAAAAGACATTGTTATGATATTTTAAATACACATCTTCAAACTCTTTTTAAATTGCACAATATAGGGATAGATGTAAAAGATGATATTGTTAACATTAAAAAAGAAATAAAAACATTTTTAAATGAAAAAGGTAAAGAGATCATTTTTAAAGCTAAAATCAAACATATTGAAAATAACGAAAAATGTACAAGATATTTTTTTAAAAAATCTAATCAAAAAAGAGTCCATATCGAAAAACTAGAAGGAGAAGTGGAGATGAATAAAATTTTATTTAAAGTACAATGTTATTATAGGGAACTTTTTAATGAGAAAAAAATAGATGCTAATTTCATGAACGATGCCTTAAACAAAATAGAACGTGTTTTAGAGAATAATTCTCAATCCTTTCTTTTACAGTCTATCCCAGAGAAGGAAATATTGGATACCATAAACAGTTTTAATTTGGGTAAAGTACCAGGGTCTGATGGCCTGCCAATCGAATTTTATAAGGTTTTTTATGAGGTTTTAAAAGATGATCTTTTATCTCTTTTTACAGATGTTTTTAATACCAAGATTTTACCACAGTCATGGAAAATGGGTGAGGTTTCTCTGCTCTTTAAAAAAGGTGATAAAGAGGATATTAGGAATTGGAGACCAATAACCCTTTTAAACGCTGATTATAAAATAATGGCTAAAATATGTGCAAACAGACTAAAAAATGTTATAGATAAATTAATACATAATAATCAAGTGTGTGGTATACCGGGTAGAAACATGTGGGAAAATTTAAACCTCATAAAAGATATAATAGAAGATGCTAAAATAAGGAAAAGTAATTTAGCAATTTTAACAATAGACTTTGAAAAAGCATTTGACAGAGTCTCGCACTGTTTTTTATTTAATGTTTTAAATAAAATGGGCATACCAGAAGGTTTTTTAACGTCACTCAAAGCCTTTTATAATGACTGTTTTAGCAAAATTTTAATTAATGGTTTTAAGACTGAAATGGTTCCTTTAAAATCTGGTGTGAAGCAGGGTTGCCCCCTATCACCCCTTTTATTTATTTGTGCACTAGAGCCACTTTTATGTGTCATAAGAGGTGATAAACAGATCCGTGGGATAAGGCTCCCCGGAGGAAATGGTCTTGAAGCTAAAGTAGTCAGTTATATGGATGATGTAGCAGTGACATGTCAAGATAGCCTGGCACTTAAAAAAACTTTAACACAAATTAACTATTTCTGTTGTGCTTCTGGTTTTAAAGTGAATTTTAACAAGTGCGAGATTTTAAAAGTCGGCAAGCTGGATACAAGAGACATAAAGGTACCGGTAGTAGAAAAAGTAAAAATTTTAGGTGTGTATTTTAATGAATTAAATAATGGAAACGAAAGCTGGGAGCTAACAATGCAAAAGGTGAACCAAAAATTATGTGTATGGAGACTAAGAGACCTTACAATGGAAGGAAAAGTGCTGATTTTAAAGATGGTGATTTTACCTTTGCTTTTATATTTAAGTTTAGTGTTCCCACCTAACACACATATAATACGTAAAGTCTCAAAAGTCTGTTACACCTTTTTTTGGAATTCCAAATATGAGAAGTTAAAAAGAGAAATTGTATCTAAACCTAAAGAGAAAGGGGGGAAAAGTTTTACTGATTTTACTGCGTTCCTTTATACAAAATTCTTTTCATTGTGTCTTAAGAATGTTTTTAAAGACAACTATTGGTCGTTCTTTTTGCGCTATAATGTTGGTAATCTCATGAGACACCATGGTTGGTTTGAAACAGATCTTAAACACCCTTATGCTTTTAACCTCCCTATTACTTATTGTATTTTAGAAAAGATTGTTTCTCTTTTTAAACTGTTTGATTTTAGTAAAGATATTCTAATCGATGGGAAAAAACTTACGAGAGTCATTTTAAACAATATTAACATGTGCCAAGTTGGAAATTTTAATGATGATAAATGTAAAGAAATCTGGAGAATTGTGAACTCATTTTATCTTTTTAACTCACAGAAGGACTTATCCTGGAGCTGCATCCACAGTTGCCTTCCGTGCCGGGCTTTCCAACACCGTAGAGGATTTGCAAGCACAGCAAAGTGTCCAAGAGAGGGATGCCACGAAGAGGAGACTGTTTTACATCTTTTATGGACATGTGATTTTTCTAGAAGGATATGGACTAAAATGCTGCCACTTTTAAACAAAATTGCTGCTATAAAAGACTTGGACTATAATATGGTTTTATATGGGTGTTTGGATTGTCCCGGCGAACAAGAGAAACGGAAGGCATGGCAAATAATAAACTGTGTGAAGGCAGCTCTGTGGAAAAATAGGAATATTTTATTATTTAAAAAGGACATTTTATCTTTCGATGATGTTATTGGAATGATATTAAGTGAAATGTACATCTATCTTTTAATCGATAAACAAAGTGATGAGTTTGCATTCTTAAAATGGCATTTTACCGACTGGCATATGTGAAATTGTAAAATTGTAAGTTTTTTATGTTCCCCTGGTTTTAATGCTATGTAACTATGTAACTATGTTAAAACTTGAAACTTAAATAAAATAGGTGTGTACCTGTGAAGGTGCAGCCAAGTTAAAAAAAAAAAAAATCTGTTCTTATCAGTTTAATATCTGATACGTCCCCTATCTGGGGACCATATATTAAATGGATTTTTGAGAACGGGGGCCGATTTCGAAGCTTGCTTCCGTCGCCCTATGCATTGACCCGATATGGCAGTATCTTCGGGTACAGTGCACCACCCCCTTACAGGGTTAAAAAGAAAGATTCCTACTTTCATTGCTACCTGCTTGCTGGCTAGCCAGCTAGCCAGCCCTGTGGGCCTTGCTGCTGCTGCAGCCAAAAAACAAAAGGTGGTGCTGCTGCTGCTTCTGCTGCTTCTGCTTCTGCTTGTGTCTGGCCGCTGTTGGAGCGTCCAGGCACAGGACTTCTGCTGCTGCTGACTAAATGGCCTCCTTAATTGGATCATTTGAGTAGCCAGCACACCTGTGCAGGTAGGGCATGACATGATAGGCAGCTGCCTTGATAGCGGGTGGGTGCTGAATGTTCCTAATTGACAAAATAAGATTAATGCTTATGAAGAAATATAAAATCTCATCCCTTCCCCAATATCGCGCCACACCCCTACCCCTTGATTCCCTGGTTGAACTTGATGGACATATGTCTTTTTTTGACCGTACTAACTATGTAACTATGTAACATAACATGGGGGGGGGGGGTCTCCTGGCTGTTCACACAGGTGTGTCATTGCTGTACATTGACCATGCATTGCTTCTGTGGTATTGCAAAGGCAAAGACAAATGCTTCCAGCCATCCATTGCACTAATGGATTGGTCATCAGCTGGCTGTCTATGTCCCGCATCAATATAGACCAAAGTACAGAGGGTTAGGCTATGCTATTGTGCACCTACCTGATGCATCAGAAGGTGCGAGGCCCTTGCTAAATTCTGTGCACAGACTTTGAGATCTATACTTTAGACTGTATCTAAACCTGCTCCAACATGGACTGACATTCTGGCCTACTTTCAGCCGATGCGACTTGTCTGTCGCTGAACAGTCGCTTTTTATGTATTCAGCACCTATGTATAATGTTGTAAAAATGCTCTAGAAGCTAAAGTCGCAGAAATGTCACACATATTTGGCCTGCAACTTTCTGTGCGACAAATTCAGACAGGAAAAATCAGTATAAATCCTTAGAAAATTATCCCCCAGTGTCTCCATCTGCTGGCGGTATTGAATAAGCATTGCTGCACTGATGGGGTATGCATTAGACGAAAAAAAAGAAGAAAAAGAAGAATAATACGCCCAGAAAAGAGGCGAAAAGGAGAAAAACGTAAAAAAACGTGAAAAAAAAGTAAGAGGAAGAGAAGGGAAAAAAAAGGGGAAATGGGTTTAAAAGTGATTTCGGCGGAGAAATATATATATATATATATATATATATATATATATATATATATATATGCGCACACACACACATATATATAAACGTATTCTCCGTTGAGATATTGCAGCCGCTGCTGTGTCCAGGCCCAGGAGCCTTAGCACTGTGCTGTGATGTCACTCAATACCACTGACATCACTAGGTGTAAACAACATCTCTCCTTTGCTGTGTATGTGACTATGGAGCTGTTTGGTGATGTCGTCTATTATGGCCTTCATAGAAGCAACAGGAGATTGTTGCATCCATCTAGAACCCTCAGAACTACAGTGCTATGATGTCACTCACTTCCACAGGCCTTGCAGAGTGTAAACAACAACAACCCAGCTTTGTTGTGTATGTAACCATAGGGATTTGTGATGTCACCTAGAACCTTCACAGCAGCGACAGCTTTATGAGGAGCATCAGCACTGCTCTGCCTGAGCAGAACCATCACCGCCATAGGTTGTCAAATAACCCGGGTTTAACCCACACAGGTAAGTCCAATGGGGTGCAGGCATGTCCTCTATGCTTACAGCTTCCCGTGGGTGTTGGTTTGATACCGTTTGGGGACAGCCAAGGAGGCATCTGCAGGCAACAAAGGTAGGTGTGTGCTTGTGTGTGTGTTTCCTATGCAGATCCTAAGCCCAGTGTCACATGCAAGTAGGAGGAGTAAGAAGGGTTCCTGGCAAATCCGGGTTATGGATTGCATTTAAAAAGGCCCCGTGGGAGTGCAATGGGCCCCTGTCTTGCTGCTTAGCAATAATGGTATGGGTTTAGGTTCTGCTGTGTGTACTGGTGGTTGACTGCCCCCCAGCCCAGAGTGTGCATGGAAAATTGTCTGGCAGCCTCCCTGACAGCAAGCAGTGATAGTGCCCATGAAGGGCACCTTGTTGGGCCCGCCCCTTTCACGGTTATCGCTTCTCGGCCTTTTGGCTAAGATCAAGTGTAGTATCTGTTCTTATCAGTTTAATATCTGATACGTCCCCTATCTGGGGACCATATATTAAATGGATTTTTGAGAACGGGGGCCGATTTCGAAGCTTGCTTCCGTCGCCCTATGCATTGACCCGATATGGCAGTATCTTCGGGTACAGTGCACCACCCCCTTACAGGGTTAAAAAGAAAGATTCCTACTTTCATTGCTACCTGCTTGCTGGCTAGCCAGCTAGCCAGCCCTGTGGGCCTTGCTGCTGCTGCAGCCAAAAAACAAAAGGTGGTGCTGCTGCTGCTTCTGCTGCTTCTGCTTGTGTCTGGAATACTTGTGAGAAAAAAGACCAATGGATCCAGGCGCTGCTCTATCCAGGTATACACAGGATGCAGGTAAGTGTTCTTAATCAAGCAATTTTATTGAACACAAAACAACAAAAGGATCATGACGCGTTTCATTAATTGCTCCACACGGTTTGTTGTTTATCTCCTTGTGTGTCCATGTGGCCTACAGTACGTGGGTCGTACTACCCAATGCCTCAGGGAGAGGATCAACAAACATCGTAGCAATGCAAATTTAGGGTTCACCTTGCATAGTGTATCTCGGCATCTGCTGACCCACCATCAGTCTGATTTCAGTTGCATGAAACTTCAGGCTATAGAAAATATTGCACTTGATAATTCCCAGAGATTCAGCTTATTGAGAAGGAGAGAGAATTTCTGGATCTTTAAACTCCGTACCCTTGTACCGTCTGGTTTGAATGAGTTGGTGGAGACTGCCTTGTGATATTGCAACATTCAGCGGTTATAACATCTTAATAGCTTTATTTTTCCATTAATTATCATTATTTTTTTTTTTTTTTTAATATTTTTTTTTAATATATTTTTTTTTTTATTTTTTATTTTTTTTTAAATCTTTTAGATATGGGTATATGATTGTGTAGACATACTGGATGGGGACGCCTTTTGTCTAAGTATTTATCATCACATTTTGTTAGTAGCTGTCACAGCGTTGACTCCTTATTTATACTATTTTATTATTAAGATCCAGACTTAATTTTATTAGTATTTTAATGTACATTTATTTTGTGTATTTATATATATCAATTCATTTTTTATGTAATCATGTACTGTTTATAGGGATCATCGCATTTTTTATTAATTATTTTCTATCAATTAATTTATTCTGGCGTGTTAAATAATTTATTATGTGTGTTCAGAAGGTACATTTTAGTTTGTGGTTGTTGCTGTTAGAAACGCCCGATATGGACATCCTAAGGCGTTTTTTTTTTATTATTATTATTTTTTTAATTTTTTTTTAATTTTTTTTTTTTTTTTTTTTTTTTTTTTTTATTCCCACCCTTTAACATGGGATATTGTGGATTACTTATATCTCTTGCCTTCATTTCATTTATTTATTTTTGTATTTATTTTACCTTTTTCTTCCATAGATGGTGTTGTTCCCTATGTTGTTTACTCACTATGTTGGGCGCTCCGCTGCAAGCCGCGCCCTGTGGACTGTGATTGGTTGTTTTCCGTTCAGAGACGTCTGCTTGGCAACGCGTCCGTGGATACTCCTGTCACTGCTATGCCGGTGCGTGCTGCGAGTGGAGCGCCTTACAATAGACCGATGCCATTGTTTATGTTTATTTTCAGCCACATGGCTATGTTGTTTACCTCGTCAGAGCTCCCGCATGTGTTTGTCACATTGCCGATTCCACCCATGTTATATCACTTAGTACTGTTTATATTGATGTTATATTATCATAATCGAACGCACACCTGTATGTTTTAGACAATAATTATTTTCTGCTGTTTCTACATGTAAATTAAGTTTTTTGTAAGTGGACTGGATGTGACATCACATTCAGCCCACCCCTTCCTGACCTGTACCTCCTCCACCTTGCCATTATATAAAGGGTGCTTGTTGTAGCAGCACCTAGATCATCTGAGGAAGGGGAATTTACCCCGAAACGCGTCATGATCCTTTTGTTGTTTTGTGTTCAATAAAATTGCTTGATTAAGAACACTTACCTGCATCCTGTGTATACCTGGATAGAGCAGCGCCTGCATCCATTGGTCTTTTTTCTCACAAGTATTCCAGTTTCTACAGGGCGTTGACACGCTCCTGTGACCATCAGGCTCGGCAGCTCATCCAACTCTATCTGGTACCCCAATCAAGGGGTGATATGCGCAATTCTTCTACTTTAAGGTGAGCGGCCACCCTGACTTAAGTCCTGGGTGTACATTCAGCATACTTTTTGGTTCCCTCACCTGCCAAGGGTAATACACGAGGCGCTGCCTCCCGGTTGTCTTTTTTGTCTTTATTTCTTCGTAGGTCTTGGCTGTCCAGGAGGACAGACCAATAGGTGCATTTGTGCCCACTACCGGAGCGACTCGTGTAAAATCCATATCTTACACATCTATTTCTGGAGTACACTTCCCTCCAGTGACTGGCATCATGGATCTAAAGGATTCCCGTCTGAACAAAAGATCTACATTCTTCAACTCTATGATCTCCACAGAACCCGTGAGAACGGAAGATCTCCTTTCATCCAATGCATTAACAGGTACGCCTGATGAACTGGCTCGTATGAAATCTCTCTTCTTTGAACTAGAGAAACTTTCCCTTGAGGAAACCCAACATCATTTAGACAGTTCATTTTTAGAGGTATACCTGGCAGAACAGATCATTCCACGTGGACTGAGATTGCGCCCTCTACCTACGTTTGAGGATGATTCCGAGTTCTGTGGATCTTGGGACCATGCACTTAATTTTTGCTCTAACACCATTTTGAAACTTTTGAGAGACAAACGTAACATCTTAGTTGAAAACGTTTCAAATAGGATAGACTCATGTATTTTGTTACTTTCAGCGTATGAACACTTACCAGAGTATGCGTCATGGCTCTCTAGTTTTAAGAGGAAAGTACATAAGTTTGAAGTAGACATTATGCACAAAAAGATAGGCAAACTAAATAGAGATAGGGACGATTATAGGTCCAACAATATCCGTTATTGGTTAAATAACCATACCCATTTAAAACATACAGATAACCAATTATCCTCTGCACAACAATCAGACACCTGCCTGCCTAACACACCGGCATTTTCCAGTCACAAACCCAATTTTACTAGACAGCGCAAAATATCACTTTCCAACCGGAATAAGCAGAATTTGAATACATATCAACATCCACGGACCTTTAAGGCTTCCAATCATCAGGGTAATCAATACCCTAACAAAAGAAAAGCAATAAATCATGTTACTAAGCCGGTTATTCAGTCCAACACTGTCAATAATAAAAATAATGTTCATAACAAAAATAGTAATACTAATATAAACATTTCTTCAATTAGATCTCAACCCATTAATGTTGCGAATAGTCTAGTTAAATCCAATACACAGTCACTTGGCAACCTTTGTGTTACAACTAATCATCCAGTACCTCTAATTCCCGAGGTGATTCATAGTAACCATTTAGCACCTCTAATTCCTGAGGTGATACATAGTACCACTTTAGTATCCACTACTGATAGTGCTTTGCCATCTACAGAACAAGTAGGCTATTGTTCTGTATCCAATAATGTTTCACAGGATTTGTTGGACCTCCTTGAGTTTTTACCAAGCGGGACCAACAATCTTCCCACAGGGAGGTTTGATAACAGCGATAATTCGCTGCTAGAGGACTCCCTTATTACGGTACACCATGTCACACCCAGTACTTCAACTTCAGTCATAGAACACCAGTTTTATACCCCAACAGGACCTAATATCTCCCTTTCAGCCCTCACTATACATGAGGATCCTGATCTAGATGACTCCATCCAAGCCAACACAACAGCTTTTTTAGGGCTTCCTCAAATTGTGAACATTACCCCTCCCAATTTGAAAACACTGGAATCCCAGCCAGTAGAGACGGTACATGTAGCCCCACCATTAGGTCTAAAAAGAAAAGACAGAGGAAAAGAGGGTGCAGAGGAGGAGGTAAGAGACGAAAAGAAAAAGAGAACAAACCATCACAACCAACTACAGAAACGGTAACTACCGTGAACATTTTTAATTTGTCTAAATATATCTTGGATGAGATTGAGTTAGATGTACTTAGAAAAGGCTTATCTTTCTGTCCGACTGATAAGTCCAATAATTTTAATTTATTTATGGATCTTAATAATTTTATTAGGAAGTTAACTATCAAGCGGTTTTTTGCTATGAAGGACACAGAGGGCCCCACCAACTCTGAGTATAACCCCATCACCACTTATGTTGAGACCCTGGATCCACCCCCCATTTGCACTGGGGTTCGCCCTAAATCTACTTTTTTTCCCCTGCAAGCCAGGGGTTGCTTTATTGAGACCTTCTTTGCTTTGGTCAACACTGATCTAGAGGGTCTCTCTAAAGGCAACCAGAAAAAGCCCAGTAATATCAATCAGAAGGAAGCTTTGGCCATCAAACAATTGGCGGACAATGCAAACATTGTTATTAAGTCTGCAGATAAGGGGGGGGGAATTGTTATCATGGACCGGGACAACTATATTAAAGAAGCACTCAGACTACTATCAGACACTAAGTTTTATAGACCCCTTTCTTTTAATCCTACTACTATTTATTTGAAAGAGTTGCATATTTTGGTGATGAAAGGCTATACGGAAGGTGTTCTTACCAAGTCAGAAAAAGATTACCTACTAGTTACAGAACCCGCACTTCCCCTTTTTTACTTTTTACCCAAAATCCACAAGTGTGTCATGAACCCCCCAGGTCGTCCGATAGTGTCAGGGATTAATTCCCTGACCGCGAATTTGTCACACTATGTGGATTTATTACTCCAGAAACATGTGATAGGCTTAAAATCCTTTCTAAAAGACACAGCTCAATTTATTAACAGTGTGGTTGATACAACATGGGAAGACCATTTTCTTTTGGTCACCATGGATGTTTCTTCTTTGTATACGGTGATTGACCATGAATTAGGAGTAAACGCTGTCAAACAGTTTTTATTACGAGATCTTAACATGCCTGATGTCCAGAGAGAGTTTGTATTGGAAAGCCTGATGTTCATTTTAAAACACAATTACTTCGAGTTTCAAAAACAAATCTACTCGCAAGACACGGGTACCGCTATGGGTTCTAAGATGGCGCCCAGTTTTGCGAATCTATTTGTGGGGCTTTTTGAGGAGACGGTCATATATACCCATCCCCTTTTTGTACATTGTCATTTGTTTAAAAGGTATATTGATGATATTTTTTTTATCTGGGATGGTGGTAGTTTGGAGCTCAATAGATTTTTAACGGATCTTAATTTAAATCAATGGGGCCTTAATTTTACGCAGTCTGTTTACAATAACCATGCAGAATTCCTAGATGTGGTAGTCTTTCATGATGAGTCCAAAAAACTGCACACTAAGACGCACTTTAAAGCGGTAGATAGTAATAGTTACTTAGATTTTGGTAGTGCCCATTTTAAAAAATGGCTGACTAATATCCCTTTCGGACAGTTTAAAAGGATCCGTAGAAACTGTACCCTTCAGAGCGACTTTGATAAGCAAAGTAAAACACTAGAAGCAAGATTTGCTGCTAAAAGATATCCAAGGAAACTGGTTAAAGCGTCACTTGATAGAGCCAGACCCCTAACCCAAAAAGAGTGTCTTGTTCCAAAAGATATAACTGAGCATACGGAACAAAAAACTGTACCCGATTGGGCGGGCAACTTTATTACTACTTTTAATCAGGACCATCAGGCCATTAGGAACATTTTTAATACACATTGGCATGTTTTATGTAAGGATCCTTTTTTGAATTCATTACTACCACCTAAGCCTGGCATCACTTTCAGAAGAGGCCGCACTTTAAAGAATATTTTAGCGCCAAGTAGACTAAAGGCACCCAAGAAGGTTTCAGAGACCTTTTTAACCACAGTTGGGACGTTTAAATGTGGACACAACAGATGTAAGTGCTGCGACTCAATTGTGAGTCGCAGTAAAACATTTGTTTCCACTGTCTCCCATGAAAGTTTTAAAACTAAAACATTCATTAATTGCTCCACACGGTTTGTTGTTTATCTCCTTGAGTGTCCATGTGGCCTACAGTACGTGGGTCGTACTACCCAATGCCTCAGGGAGAGGATCAACAAACATCGTAGCAATGCAAATTTAGGGTTCACCTTGCATAGTGTATCTCGGCATCTGCTGACCCACCATCAGTCTGATTTCAGTTGCATGAAACTTCAGGCTATAGAAAATATTGCACTTGATAATTCCCAGAGATTCAGCTTATTGAGAAGGAGAGAGAATTTCTGGATCTTTAAACTCCGTACCCTTGTACCGTCTGGTTTGAATGAGTTGGTGGAGACTGCCTTGTGATATTGCAACATTCAGCGGTTATAACATCTTAATAGCTTTATTTTTCCATTAATTATCATTATTTTATTTTTTTATTTTTTTATATTTTTTTTTTTTTTATTTTTTATTTTTTATTTTTTTAAATCTTTTAGATATGGGTATATGATTGTGTAGACATACTGGATGGGGACGCCTTTTGTCTAAGTATTTATCATCACATTTTGTTAGTAGCTGTCACAGCGTTGACTCCTTATTTATACTATTTTATTATTAAGATCCAGACTTAATTTTATTAGTATTTTAATGTACATTTATTTTGTGTATTTATATATATCAATTCATTTTTTATGTAATCATGTACTGTTTATAGGGATCATCGCATTTTTTATTAATTATTTTCTATCAATTAATTTATTCTGGCGTGTTAAATAATTTATTATGTGTGTTCAGAAGGTACATTTTAGTTTGTGGTTGTTGCTGTTAGAAACGCCCGATATGGACATCCTAAGGCGTTTTTTTTTTTTATTATTATTATTTTTTTAATTTTTTTTTAATTTTTTTTTTTTTTTTTTTTTTATTCCCACCCTTTAACATGGGATATTGTGGATTACTTATATCTCTTGCCTTCATTTCATTTATTTATTTTTGTATTTATTTTACCTTTTTCTTCCATAGATGGTGTTGTTCCCTATGTTGTTTACTCACTATGTTGGGCGCTCCGCTGCAAGCCGCGCCCTGTGGACTGTGATTGGTTGTTTTCCGTTCAGAGACGTCTGCTTGGCAACGCGTCCGTGGATACTCCTGTCACTGCTATGCCGGTGCGTGCTGCGAGTGGAGCGCCTTACAGTAGACCGATGCCATTGTTTATGTTTATTTTCAGCCACATGGCTATGTTGTTTACCTCGTCAGAGCTCCCGCATGTGTTTGTCACATTGCCGATTCCACCCATGTTATATCACTTAGTACTGTTTATATTGCGTTATATTATCATAATCGAACGCACACCTGTATGTTTTAGACAATAATTATTTTCTGCTGTTTCTACATGTAAATTAAGTTTTTTGTAAGTGGACTGGATGTGACATCACATTCAGCCCACCCCTTCCTGACCTGTACCTCCTCCACCTTGCCATTATATAAAGGGTGCTTGTTGTAGCAGCACCTAGATCATCTGAGGAAGGGGAATTTACCCCGAAACGCGTCATGATCCTTTTGTTGTTTTGTGTTCAATAAAATTGCTTGATTAAGAACACTTACCTGCATCCTGTGTATACCTGGATAGAGCAGCGCCTGGATCCATTGGTCTTTTTTCTCACAAGTATTCCAGTTTCTACAGGGCGTTGACACGCTCCTGTGACCATCAGGCTCGGCAGCTCATCCAACTCTATCTGGTACCCCAATCAAGGGGTGATATGCGCAATTCTTCTACTTTAAGGTGAGCGGCCACCCTGACTTAAGTCCTGGGTGTACATTCAGCATACTTTTTGGTTCCCTCACCTGCCAAGGGTAATACACGAGGCGCTGCCTCCCGGTTGTCTTTTTTGTCTTTATTTCTGCTTGTGTCTGGCCGCTGTTGGAGCGTCCAGGCACAGGACTTCTGCTGCTGCTGACTAAATGGCCTCCTTAATTGGATCATTTGAGTAGCCAGCACACCTGTGCAGGTAGGGCATGACATGATAGGCAGCTGCCTTGATAGCGGGTGGGTGCTGAATGTTCCTAATTGACAAAATAAGATTAATGCTTATGAAGAAATATAAAATCTCATCCCTTCCCCAATATCGCGCCACACCCCTACCCCTTAATTCCCTGGTTGAACTTGATGGACATATGTCTTTTTTCGACCGTACTAACTATGTAACTATGTAACATAACATGGGGGGGGGGGGTCTCCTGGCTGTTCACACAGGTGTGTCATTGCTGTACATTGACCATGCATTGCTTCTGTGGTATTGCAAAGGCAAAGACAAATGCTTCCAGCCATCCATTGCACTAATGGATTGGTCATCAGCTGGCTGTCTATGTCCCGCATCAATATAGACCAAAGTACAGAGGGTTAGGCTATGCTATTGTGCACCTACCTGATGCATCAGAAGGTGCGAGGCCCTTGCTAAATTCTGTGCACAGACTTTGAGATCTATACTTTAGACTGTATCTAAACCTGCTCCAACATGGACTGACATTCTGGCCTACTTTCAGCCGATGCGACTTGTCTGTCGCTGAACAGTCGCTTTTTATGTATTCAGCACCTATGTATAATGTTGTAAAAATGCTCTAGAAGCTAAAGTCGCAGAAATGTCACACATATTTGGCCTGCAACTTTCTGTGCGACAAATTCAGACAGGAAAAATCAGTATAAATCCTTAGAAAATTATCCCCCAGTGTCTCCATCTGCTGGCGGTATTGAATAAGCATTGCTGCACTGATGGGGTATGCATTAGACGAAAAAAAAGAAGAAAAAGAAGAATAATACGCCCAGAAAAGAGGCGAAAAGGAGAAAAACGTAAAAAAACGTGAAAAAAAAGTAAGAGGAAGAGAAGGGAAAAAAAGGTGGAAATGGGTTTAAAAGTGATTTCGGCGGAGAAATATATATATATATATATATATATATATATATATATATATATATACGCGCACACACACACATATATATAAACGTATTCTCCGTTGAGATATTGCAGCCGCTGCTGTGTCCAGGCCCAGGAGCCTTAGCACTGTGCTGTGATGTCACTCAATACCACTGACATCACTAGGTGTAAACAACATCTCTCCTTTGCTGTGTATGTGACTATGGAGCTGTTTGGTGATGTCGTCTATTATGGCCTTCATAGAAGCAACAGGAGATTGTTGCATCCATCTAGAACCCTCAGAACTACAGTGCTATGATGTCACTCACTTCCACAGGCCTTGCAGAGTGTAAACAACAACAACCCAGCTTTGTTGTGTATGTAACCATAGGGATTTGTGATGTCACCTAGAACCTTCACAGCAGCGACAGCTTTATGAGGAGCATCAGCACTGCTCTGCCTGAGCAGAACCATCACCGCCATAGGTTGTCAAATAACCCGGGTTTAACCCACACAGGTAAGTCCAATGGGGTGCAGGCATGTCCTCTATGCTTACAGCTTCCCGTGGGTGTTGGTTTGATACCGTTTGGGGACAGCCAAGGAGGCATCTGCAGGCAACAAAGGTAGGTGTGTGCTTGTGTGTGTGTTTCCTATGCAGATCCTAAGCCCAGTGTCACATGCAAGTAGGAGGAGTAAGAAGGGTTCCTGGCAAATCCGGGTTATGGATTGCATTTAAAAAGGCCCCGTGGGAGTGCAATGGGCCCCTGTCTTGCTGCTTAGCAATAATGGTATGGGTTTAGGTTCTGCTGTGTGTACTGGTGGTTGACTGCCCCCCAGCCCAGAGTGTGCATGGAAAATTGTCTGGCAGCCTCCCTGACAGCAAGCAGTGATAGTGCCCATGAAGGGCACCTTGTTGGGCCCGCCCCTTTCACGGTTATCGCTTCTCGGCCTTTTGGCTAAGATCAAGTGTAGTATCTGTTCTTATCAGTTTAATATCTGATACGTCCCCTATCTGGGGACCATATATTAAATGGATTTTTGAGAACGGGGGCCGATTTCGAAGCTTGCTTCCGTCGCCCTATGCATTGACCCGATATGGCAGTATCTTCGGGTACAGTGCACCACCCCCTTACAGGGTTAAAAAGAAAGATTCCTACTTTCATTGCTACCTGCTTGCTGGCTAGCCAGCTAGCCAGCCCTGTGGGCCTTGCTGCTGCTGCAGCCAAAAAACAAAAGGTGCTGCTTCTGCTGCTTCTGCTTCTGCTTGTGTCTGGCCGCTGTTGGAGCGTCCAGGCACAGGACTTCTGCTGCTGCTGACTAAATGGCCTCCTTAATTGGATCATTTGAGTAGCCAGCACACCTGTGCAGGTAGGGCATGACATGATAGGCAGCTGCCTTGATAGCGGGTGGGTGCTGAATGTTCCTAATTGACAAAATAAGATTAATGCTTATGAAGAAATATAAAATCTCATCCCTTCCCCAATATCGCGCCACACCCCTACCCCTTAATTCCCTGGTTGAACATGATGGACATATGTCTTTTTTCGACCGTACTAACTATGTAACTATGTAACATAACATGGGGGGGGGGGGGGGGGGTCTCCTGGCTGTTCACACAGGTGTGTCATTGCTGTACATTGACCATGCATTGCTTCTGTGGTATTGCAAAGGCAAAGACAAATGCTTCCAGCCATCCATTGCACTAATGGATTGGTCATCAGCTGGCTGTCTATGTCCCGCATCAATATAGACCAAAGTACAGAGGGTTAGGCTATGCTATTGTGCACCTACCTGATGCATCAGAAGGTGCGAGGCCCTTGCTAAATTCTGTGCACAGACTTTGAGATCTATACTTTAGACTGTATCTAAACCTGCTCCAACATGGACTGACATTCTGGCCTACTTTCAGCCGATGCGACTTGTCTGTCGCTGAACAGTCGCTTTTTATGTATTCAGCACCTATGTATAATGTTGTAAAAATGCTCTAGAAGCTAAAGTCGCAGAAATGTCACACATATTTGGCCTGCAACTTTCTGTGCGACAAATTCAGACAGGAAAAATCAGTATAAATCCTTAGAAAATTATCCCCCAGTGTCTCCATCTGCTGGCGGTATTGAATAAGCATTGCTGCACTGATGGGGTATGCATTAGACGAAAAAAAAGAAGAAAAAGAATAATAATACGCCCAGAAAAGAGGCGAAAAGGAGAAAAACGTAAAAAAACGTGAAAAAAAAGTAAGAGGAAGAGAAGGGAAAAAAAGGTGGAAATGGGTTTAAAAGTGATTTCGGCGGAGAAATATATATATATATATATATATATATATATATATATATATATATATATACGCGCACACACACACATATATATAAACGTATTCTCCGTTGAGATATTGCAGCCGCTGCTGTGTCCAGGCCCAGGAGCCTTAGCACTGTGCTGTGATGTCACTCAATACCACTGACATCACTAGGTGTAAACAACATCTCTCCTTTGCTGTGTATGTGACTATGGAGCTGTTTGGTGATGTCGTCTATTATGGCCTTCATAGAAGCAACAGGAGATTGTTGCATCCATCTAGAACCCTCAGAACTACAGTGCTATGATGTCACTCACTTCCACAGGCCTTGCAGAGTGTAAACAACAACAACCCAGCTTTGTTGTGTATGTAACCATAGGGATTTGTGATGTCACCTAGAACCTTCACAGCAGCGACAGCTTTATGAGGAGCATCAGCACTGCTCTGCCTGAGCAGAACCATCACCGCCATAGGTTGTCAAATAACCCGGGTTTAACCCACACAGGTAAGTCCAATGGGGTGCAGGCATGTCCTCTATGCTTACAGCTTCCCGTGGGTGTTGGTTTGATACCGTTTGGGGACAGCCAAGGAGGCATCTGCAGGCAACAAAGGTAGGTGTGTGCTTGTGTGTGTGTTTCCTATGCAGATCCTAAGCCCAGTGTCACATGCAAGTAGGAGGAGTAAGAAGGGTTCCTGGCAAATCCGGGTTATGGATTGCATTTAAAAAGGCCCCGTGGGAGTGCAATGGGCCCCTGTCTTGCTGCTTAGCAATAATGGTATGGGTTTAGGTTCTGCTGTGTGTACTGGTGGTTGACTGCCCCCCAGCCCAGAGTGTGCATGGAAAATTGTCTGGCAGCCTCCCTGACAGCAAGCAGTGATAGTGCCCATGAAGGGCACCTTGTTGGGCCCGCCCCTTTCACGGTTATCGCTTCTCGGCCTTTTGGCTAAGATCAAGTGTAGTATCTGTTCTTATCAGTTTAATATCTGATACGTCCCCTATCTGGGGACCATATATTAAATGGATTTTTGAGAACGGGGGCCGATTTCGAAGCTTGCTTCCGTCGCCCTATGCATTGACCCGATATGGCAGTATCTTCGGGTACAGTGCACCACCCCCTTACAGGGTTAAAAAGAAAGATTCCTACTTTCATTGCTACCTGCTTGCTGGCTAGCCAGCTCTGTGGGCCTTGCTGCTGCTGCAGCCAAAAAACAAAAGGTGGTGCTGCTGCTGCTTCTGCTGCTTCTGCTTCTGCTTGTGTCTGGCCGCTGTTGGAGCGTCCAGGCACAGGACTTCTGCTGCTGCTGACTAAATGGCCTCCTTAATTGGATCATTTGAGTAGCCAGCACACCTGTGCAGGTAGGGCATGACATGATAGGCAGCTGCCTTGATAGCGGGTGGGTGCTGAATGTTCCTAATTGACAAAATAAGATTAATGCTTATGAAGAAATATAAAATCTCATCCCTTCCCCAATATCGCGCCACACCCCTACCCCTTAATTCCCTGGTTGAACTTGATGGACATATGTCTTTTTTCGACCGTACTAACTATGTAACTATGTAACATAACATGGGGGGGGGGGGGGGTCTCCTGGCTGTTCACACAGGTGTGTCATTGCTGTACATTGACCATGCATTGCTTCTGTGGTATTGCAAAGGCAAAGACAAATGCTTCCAGCCATCCATTGCACTAATGGATTGGTCATCAGCTGGCTGTCTATGTCCCGCATCAATATAGACCAAAGTACAGAGGGTTAGGCTATGCTATTGTGCACCTACCTGATGCATCAGAAGGTGCGAGGCCCTTGCTAAATTCTGTGCACAGACTTTGAGATCTATACTTTAGACTGTATCTAAACCTGCTCCAACATGGACTGACATTCTGGCCTACTTTCAGCCGATGCGACTTGTCTGTCGCTGAACAGTCGCTTTTTATGTATTCAGCACCTATGTATAATGTTGTAAAAATGCTCTAGAAGCTAAAGTCGCAGAAATGTCACACATATTTGGCCTGCAACTTTCTGTGCGACAAATTCAGACAGGAAAAATCAGTATAAATCCTTAGAAAATTATCCCCCAGTGTCTCCATCTGCTGGCGGTATTGAATAAGCATTGCTGCACTGATGGGGTATGCATTAGACGAAAAAAAAGAAGAAAAAGAAGAATAATACGCCCAGAAAAGAGGCGAAAAGGAGAAAAACGTAAAAAAACGTGAAAAAAAAGTAAGAGGAAGAGAAGGGAAAAAAAGGTGGAAATGGGTTTAAAAGTGATTTCGGCGGAGAAATATATATATATATATATATATATATATATATACGCGCACACACACACATATATATAAACGTATTCTCCGTTGAGATATTGCAGCCGCTGCTGTGTCCAGGCCCAGGAGCCTTAGCACTGTGCTGTGATGTCACTCAATACCACTGACATCACTAGGTGTAAACAACATCTCTCCTTTGCTGTGTATGTGACTATGGAGCTGTTTGGTGATGTCGTCTATTATGGCCTTCATAGAAGCAACAGGAGATTGTTGCATCCATCTAGAACCCTCAGAACTACAGTGCTATGATGTCACTCACTTCCACAGGCCTTGCAGAGTGTAAACAACAACAACCCAGCTTTGTTGTGTATGTAACCATAGGGATTTGTGATGTCACCTAGAACCTTCACAGCAGCGACAGCTTTATGAGGAGCATCAGCACTGCTCTGCCTGAGCAGAACCATCACCGCCATAGGTTGTCAAATAACCCGGGTTTAACCCACACAGGTAAGTCCAATGGGGTGCAGGCATGTCCTCTATGCTTACAGCTTCCCGTGGGTGTTGGTTTGATACCGTTTGGGGACAGCCAAGGAGGCATCTGCAGGCAACAAAGGTAGGTGTGTGCTTGTGTGTGTGTTTCCTATGCAGATCCTAAGCCCAGTGTCACATGCAAGTAGGAGGAGTAAGAAGGGTTCCTGGCAAATCCGGGTTATGGATTGCATTTAAAAAGGCCCCGTGGGAGTGCAATGGGCCCCTGTCTTGCTGCTTAGCAATAATGGTATGGGTTTAGGTTCTGCTGTGTGTACTGGTGGTTGACTGCCCCCCAGCCCAGAGTGTGCATGGAAAATTGTCTGGCAGCCTCCCTGACAGCAAGCAGTGATAGTGCCCATGAAGGGCACCTTGTTGGGCCCGCCCCTTTCACGGTTATCGCTTCTCGGCCTTTTGGCTAAGATCAAGTGTAGTATCTGTTCTTATCAGTTTAATATCTGATACGTCCCCTATCTGGGGACCATATATTAAATGGATTTTTGAGAACGGGGGCCGATTTCGAAGCTTGCTTCCGTCGCCCTATGCATTGACCCGATATGGCAGTATCTTCGGGTACAGTGCACCACCCCCTTACAGGGTTAAAAAGAAAGATTCCTACTTTCATTGCTACCTGCTTGCTGGCTAGCCAGCTAGCCAGCCCTGTGGGCCTTGCTGCTGCTGCAGCCAAAAAACAAAAGGTGGTGCTGCTGCTGCTTCTGCTGCTTCTGCTTCTGCTTGTGTCTGGCCGCTGTTGGAGCGTCCAGGCACAGGACTTCTGCTGCTGCTGACTAAATGGCCTCCTTAATTGGATCATTTGAGTAGCCAGCACACCTGTGCAGGTAGGGCATGACATGATAGGCAGCTGCCTTGATAGCGGGTGGGTGCTGAATGTTCCTAATTGACAAAATAAGATTAATGCTTATGAAGAAATATAAAATCTCATCCCTTCCCCAATATCGCGCCACACCCCTACCCCTTAATTCCCTGGTTGAACTTGATGGACATATGTCTTTTTTCGACCGTACTAACTATGTAACTATGTAACATAACATGGGGGGGGGGGGGGGTCTCCTGGCTGTTCACACAGGTGTGTCATTGCTGTACATTGACCATGCATTGCTTCTGTGGTATTGCAAAGGCAAAGACAAATGCTTCCAGCCATCCATTGCACTAATGGATTGGTCATCAGCTGGCTGTCTATGTCCCGCATCAATATAGACCAAAGTACAGAGGGTTAGGCTATGCTATTGTGCACCTACCTGATGCATCAGAAGGTGCGAGGCCCTTGCTAAATTCTGTGCACAGACTTTGAGATCTATACTTTAGACTGTATCTAAACCTGCTCCAACATGGACTGACATTCTGGCCTACTTTCAGCCGATGCGACTTGTCTGTCGCTGAACAGTCGCTTTTTATGTATTCAGCACCTATGTATAATGTTGTAAAAATGCTCTAGAAGCTAAAGTCGCAGAAATGTCACACATATTTGGCCTGCAACTTTCTGTGCGACAAATTCAGACAGGAAAAATCAGTATAAATCCTTAGAAAATTATCCCCCAGTGTCTCCATCTGCTGGCGGTATTGAATAAGCATTGCTGCACTGATGGGGTATGCATTAGACGAAAAAAAAGAAGAAAAAGAAGAATAATACGCCCAGAAAAGAGGCGAAAAGGAGAAAAACGTAAAAAAACGTGAAAAAAAAGTAAGAGGAAGAGAAGGGAAAAAAAAGGGGAAATGGGTTTAAAAGTGATTTCGGCGGAGAATATATATATATATATATATATATATATATATATATATATATATGCGCACACACACACATATATATAAACGTATTCTCCGTTGAGATATTGCAGCCGCTGCTGTGTCCAGGCCCAGGAGCCTTAGCACTGTGCTGTGATGTCACTCAATACCACTGACATCACTAGGTGTAAACAACATCTCTCCTTTGCTGTGTATGTGACTATGGAGCTGTTTGGTGATGTCGTCTATTATGGCCTTCATAGAAGCAACAGGAGATTGTTGCATCCATCTAGAACCCTCAGAACTACAGTGCTATGATGTCACTCACTTCCACAGGCCTTGCAGAGTGTAAACAACAACAACCCAGCTTTGTTGTGTATGTAACCATAGGGATTTGTGATGTCACCTAGAACCTTCACAGCAGCGACAGCTTTATGAGGAGCATCAGCACTGCTCTGCCTGAGCAGAACCATCACCGCCATAGGTTGTCAAATAACCCGGGTTTAACCCACACAGGTAAGTCCAATGGGGTGCAGGCATGTCCTCTATGCTTACAGCTTCCCGTGGGTGTTGGTTTGATACCGTTTGGGGACAGCCAAGGAGGCATCTGCAGGCAACAAAGGTAGGTGTGTGCTTGTGTGTGTGTTTCCTATGCAGATCCTAAGCCCAGTGTCACATGCAAGTAGGAGGAGTAAGAAGGGTTCCTGGCAAATCCGGGTTATGGATTGCATTTAAAAAGGCCCCGTGGGAGTGCAATGGGCCCCTGTCTTGCTGCTTAGCAATAATGGTATGGGTTTAGGTTCTGCTGTGTGTACTGGTGGTTGACTGCCCCCCAGCCCAGAGTGTGCATGGAAAATTGTCTGGCAGCCTCCCTGACAGCAAGCAGTGATAGTGCCCATGAAGGGCACCTTGTTGGGCCCGCCCCTTTCACGGTTATCGCTTCTCGGCCTTTTGGCTAAGATCAAGTGTAGTATCTGTTCTTATCAGTTTAATATCTGATACGTCCCCTATCTGGGGACCATATATTAAATGGATTTTTGAGAACGGGGGCCGATTTCGAAGCTTGCTTCCGTCGCCCTATGCATTGACCCGATATGGCAGTATCTTCGGGTACAGTGCACCACCCCCTTACAGGGTTAAAAAGAAAGATTCCTACTTTCATTGCTACCTGCTTGCTGGCTAGCCAGCTCTGTGGGCCTTGCTGCTGCTGCAGCCAAAAAACAAAAGGTGGTGCTGCTGCTGCTTCTGCTGCTTCTGCTTCTGCTTGTGTCTGGCCGCTGTTGGAGCGTCCAGGCACAGGACTTCTGCTGCTGCTGACTAAATGGCCTCCTTAATTGGATCATTTGAGTAGCCAGCACACCTGTGCAGGTAGGGCATGACATGATAGGCAGCTGCCTTGATAGCGGGTGGGTGCTGAATGTTCCTAATTGACAAAATAAGATTAATGCTTATGAAGAAATATAAAATCTCATCCCTTCCCCAATATCGCGCCACACCCCTACCCCTTAATTCCCTGGTTGAACTTGATGGACATATGTCTTTTTTCGACCGTACTAACTATGTAACTATGTAACATAACATGGGGGGGGGGGGGGTCTCCTGGCTGTTCACACAGGTGTGTCATTGCTGTACATTGACCATGCATTGCTTCTGTGGTATTGCAAAGGCAAAGACAAATGCTTCCAGCCATCCATTGCACTAATGGATTGGTCATCAGCTGGCTGTCTATGTCCCGCATCAATATAGACCAAAGTACAGAGGGTTAGGCTATGCTATTGTGCACCTACCTGATGCATCAGAAGGTGCGAGGCCCTTGCTAAATTCTGTGCACAGACTTTGAGATCTATACTTTAGACTGTATCTAAACCTGCTCCAACATGGACTGACATTCTGGCCTACTTTCAGCCGATGCGACTTGTCTGTCGCTGAACAGTCGCTTTTTATGTATTCAGCACCTATGTATAATGTTGTAAAAATGCTCTAGAAGCTAAAGTCGCAGAAATGTCACACATATTTGGCCTGCAACTTTCTGTGCGACAAATTCAGACAGGAAAAATCAGTATAAATCCTTAGAAAATTATCCCCCAGTGTCTCCATCTGCTGGCGGTATTGAATAAGCATTGCTGCACTGATGGGGTATGCATTAGACGAAAAAAAAGAAGAAAAAGAAGAATAATACGCCCAGAAAAGAGGCGAAAAGGAGAAAAACGTAAAAAAACGTGAAAAAAAAGTAAGAGGAAGAGAAGGGAAAAAAAGGTGGAAATGGGTTTAAAAGTGATTTCGGCGGAGAAATATATATATATATATATATATATATATATATATATATATACGCGCACACACACACATATATATAAACGTATTCTCCGTTGAGATATTGCAGCCGCTGCTGTGTCCAGGCCCAGGAGCCTTAGCACTGTGCTGTGATGTCACTCAATACCACTGACATCACTAGGTGTAAACAACATCTCTCCTTTGCTGTGTATGTGACTATGGAGCTGTTTGGTGATGTCGTCTATTATGGCCTTCATAGAAGCAACAGGAGATTGTTGCATCCATCTAGAACCCTCAGAACTACAGTGCTATGATGTCACTCACTTCCACAGGCCTTGCAGAGTGTAAACAACAACAACCCAGCTTTGTTGTGTATGTAACCATAGGGATTTGTGATGTCACCTAGAACCTTCACAGCAGCGACAGCTTTATGAGGAGCATCAGCACTGCTCTGCCTGAGCAGAACCATCACCGCCATAGGTTGTCAAATAACCCGGGTTTAACCCACACAGGTAAGTCCAATGGGGTGCAGGCATGTCCTCTATGCTTACAGCTTCCCGTGGGTGTTGGTTTGATACCGTTTGGGGACAGCCAAGGAGGCATCTGCAGGCAACAAAGGTAGGTGTGTGCTTGTGTGTGTGTTTCCTATGCAGATCCTAAGCCCAGTGTCACATGCAAGTAGGAGGAGTAAGAAGGGTTCCTGGCAAATCCGGGTTATGGATTGCATTTAAAAAGGCCCCGTGGGAGTGCAATGGGCCCCTGTCTTGCTGCTTAGCAATAATGGTATGGGTTTAGGTTCTGCTGTGTGTACTGGTGGTTGACTGCCCCCCAGCCCAGAGTGTGCATGGAAAATTGTCTGGCAGCCTCCCTGACAGCAAGCAGTGATAGTGCCCATGAAGGGCACCTTGTTGGGCCCGCCCCTTTCACGGTTATCGCTTCTCGGCCTTTTGGCTAAGATCAAGTGTAGTATCTGTTCTTATCAGTTTAATATCTGATACGTCCCCTATCTGGGGACCATATATTAAATGGATTTTTGAGAACGGGGGCCGATTTCGAAGCTTGCTTCCGTCGCCCTATGCATTGACCCGATATGGCAGTATCTTCGGGTACAGTGCACCACCCCCTTACAGGGTTAAAAAGAAAGATTCCTACTTTCATTGCTACCTGCTTGCTGGCTAGCCAGCTAGCCAGCCCTGTGGGCCTTGCTGCTGCTGCAGCCAAAAAACAAAAGGTGGTGCTGCTGCTGCTTCTGCTGCTTCTGCTTCTGCTTGTGTCTGGCCGCTGTTGGAGCGTCCAGGCACAGGACTTCTGCTGCTGCTGACTAAATGGCCTCCTTAATTGGATCATTTGAGTAGCCAGCACACCTGTGCAGGTAGGGCATGACATGATAGGCAGCTGCCTTGATAGCGGGTGGGTGCTGAATGTTCCTAATTGACAAAATAAGATTAATGCTTATGAAGAAATATAAAATCTCATCCCTTCCCCAATATCGCGCCACACCCCTACCCCTTAATTCCCTGGTTGAACTTGATGGACATATGTCTTTTTTCGACCGTACTAACTATGTAACTATGTAACATAACATGGGGGGGGGGGGGGTCTCCTGGCTGTTCACACAGGTGTGTCATTGCTGTACATTGACCATGCATTGCTTCTGTGGTATTGCAAAGGCAAAGACAAATGCTTCCAGCCATCCATTGCACTAATGGATTGGTCATCAGCTGGCTGTCTATGTCCCGCATCAATATAGACCAAAGTACAGAGGGTTAGGCTATGCTATTGTGCACCTACCTGATGCATCAGAAGGTGCGAGGCCCTTGCTAAATTCTGTGCACAGACTTTGAGATCTATACTTTAGACTGTATCTAAACCTGCTCCAACATGGACTGACATTCTGGCCTACTTTCAGCCGATGCGACTTGTCTGTCGCTGAACAGTCGCTTTTTATGTATTCAGCACCTATGTATAATGTTGTAAAAATGCTCTAGAAGCTAAAGTCGCAGAAATGTCACACATATTTGGCCTGCAACTTTCTGTGCGACAAATTCAGACAGGAAAAATCAGTATAAATCCTTAGAAAATTATCCCCCAGTGTCTCCATCTGCTGGCGGTATTGAATAAGCATTGCTGCACTGATGGGGTATGCATTAGACGAAAAAAAAGAAGAAAAAGAAGAATAATACGCCCAGAAAAGAGGCGAAAAGGAGAAAAACGTAAAAAAACGTGAAAAAAAAGTAAGAGGAAGAGAAGGGAAAAAAAGGTGGAAATGGGTTTAAAAGTGATTTCGGCGGAGAAATATATATATATATATATATATATATATATATATATACGCGCACACACACACATATATATAAACGTATTCTCCGTTGAGATATTGCAGCCGCTGCTGTGTCCAGGCCCAGGAGCCTTAGCACTGTGCTGTGATGTCACTCAATACCACTGACATCACTAGGTGTAAACAACATCTCTCCTTTGCTGTGTATGTGACTATGGAGCTGTTTGGTGATGTCGTCTATTATGGCCTTCATAGAAGCAACAGGAGATTGTTGCATCCATCTAGAACCCTCAGAACTACAGTGCTATGATGTCACTCACTTCCACAGGCCTTGCAGAGTGTAAACAACAACAACCCAGCTTTGTTGTGTATGTAACCATAGGGATTTGTGATGTCACCTAGAACCTTCACAGCAGCGACAGCTTTATGAGGAGCATCAGCACTGCTCTGCCTGAGCAGAACCATCACCGCCATAGGTTGTCAAATAACCCGGGTTTAACCCACACAGGTAAGTCCAATGGGGTGCAGGCATGTCCTCTATGCTTACAGCTTCCCGTGGGTGTTGGTTTGATACCGTTTGGGGACAGCCAAGGAGGCATCTGCAGGCAACAAAGGTAGGTGTGTGCTTGTGTGTGTGTTTCCTATGCAGATCCTAAGCCCAGTGTCACATGCAAGTAGGAGGAGTAAGAAGGGTTCCTGGCAAATCCGGGTTATGGATTGCATTTAAAAAGGCCCCGTGGGAGTGCAATGGGCCCCTGTCTTGCTGCTTAGCAATAATGGTATGGGTTTAGGTTCTGCTGTGTGTACTGGTGGTTGACTGCCCCCCAGCCCAGAGTGTGCATGGAAAATTGTCTGGCAGCCTCCCTGACAGCAAGCAGTGATAGTGCCCATGAAGGGCACCTTGTTGGGCCCGCCCCTTTCACGGTTATCGCTTCTCGGCCTTTTGGCTAAGATCAAGTGTAGTATCTGTTCTTATCAGTTTAATATCTGATACGTCCCCTATCTGGGGACCATATATTAAATGGATTTTTGAGAACGGGGGCCGATTTCGAAGCTTGCTTCCGTCGCCCTATGCATTGACCCGATATGGCAGTATCTTCGGGTACAGTGCACCACCCCCTTACAGGGTTAAAAAGAAAGATTCCTACTTTCATTGCTACCTGCTTGCTGGCTAGCCAGCTAGCCAGCCCTGTGGGCCTTGCTGCTGCTGCAGCCAAAAAACAAAAGGTGGTGCTGCTGCTGCTTCTGCTGCTTCTGCTTCTGCTTGTGTCTGGCCGCTGTTGGAGCGTCCAGGCACAGGACTTCTGCTGCTGCTGACTAAATGGCCTCCTTAATTGGATCATTTGAGTAGCCAGCACACCTGTGCAGGTAGGGCATGACATGATAGGCAGCTGCCTTGATAGCGGGTGGGTGCTGAATGTTCCTAATTGACAAAATAAGATTAATGCTTATGAAGAAATATAAAATCTCATCCCTTCCCCAATATCGCGCCACACCCCTACCCCTTAATTCCCTGGTTGAACTTGATGGACATATGTCTTTTTTCGACCGTACTAACTATGTAACTATGTAACATAACATGGGGGGGGGGGGGGGGTCTCCTGGCTGTTCACACAGGTGTGTCATTGCTGTACATTGACCATGCATTGCTTCTGTGGTATTGCAAAGGCAAAGACAAATGCTTCCAGCCATCCATTGCACTAATGGATTGGTCATCAGCTGGCTGTCTATGTCCCGCATCAATATAGACCAAAGTACAGAGGGTTAGGCTATGCTATTGTGCACCTACCTGATGCATCAGAAGGTGCGAGGCCCTTGCTAAATTCTGTGCACAGACTTTGAGATCTATACTTTAGACTGTATCTAAACCTGCTCCAACATGGACTGACATTCTGGCCTACTTTCAGCCGATGCGACTTGTCTGTCGCTGAACAGTCGCTTTTTATGTATTCAGCACCTATGTATAATGTTGTAAAAATGCTCTAGAAGCTAAAGTCGCAGAAATGTCACACATATTTGGCCTGCAACTTTCTGTGCGACAAATTCAGACAGGAAAAATCAGTATAAATCCTTAGAAAATTATCCCCCAGTGTCTCCATCTGCTGGCGGTATTGAATAAGCATTGCTGCACTGATGGGGTATGCATTAGACGAAAAAAAAGAAGAAAAAGAAGAATAATACGCCCAGAAAAGAGGCGAAAAGGAGAAAAACGTAAAAAAACGTGAAAAAAAAGTAAGAGGAAGAGAAGGGAAAAAAAGGTGGAAATGGGTTTAAAAGTGATTTCGGCGGAGAAATATATATATATATATATATATATATATATATATATATATATATACGCGCACACACACACATATATATAAACGTATTCTCCGTTGAGATATTGCAGCCGCTGCTGTGTCCAGGCCCAGGAGCCTTAGCACTGTGCTGTGATGTCACTCAATACCACTGACATCACTAGGTGTAAACAACATCTCTCCTTTGCTGTGTATGTGACTATGGAGCTGTTTGGTGATGTCGTCTATTATGGCCTTCATAGAAGCAACAGGAGATTGTTGCATCCATCTAGAACCCTCAGAACTACAGTGCTATGATGTCACTCACTTCCACAGGCCTTGCAGAGTGTAAACAACAACAACCCAGCTTTGTTGTGTATGTAACCATAGGGATTTGTGATGTCACCTAGAACCTTCACAGCAGCGACAGCTTTATGAGGAGCATCAGCACTGCTCTGCCTGAGCAGAACCATCACCGCCATAGGTTGTCAAATAACCCGGGTTTAACCCACACAGGTAAGTCCAATGGGGTGCAGGCATGTCCTCTATGCTTACAGCTTCCCGTGGGTGTTGGTTTGATACCGTTTGGGGACAGCCAAGGAGGCATCTGCAGGCAACAAAGGTAGGTGTGTGCTTGTGTGTGTGTTTCCTATGCAGATCCTAAGCCCAGTGTCACATGCAAGTAGGAGGAGTAAGAAGGGTTCCTGGCAAATCCGGGTTATGGATTGCATTTAAAAAGGCCCCGTGGGAGTGCAATGGGCCCCTGTCTTGCTGCTTAGCAATAATGGTATGGGTTTAGGTTCTGCTGTGTGTACTGGTGGTTGACTGCCCCCCAGCCCAGAGTGTGCATGGAAAATTGTCTGGCAGCCTCCCTGACAGCAAGCAGTGATAGTGCCCATGAAGGGCACCTTGTTGGGCCCGCCCCTTTCACGGTTATCGCTTCTCGGCCTTTTGGCTAAGATCAAGTGTAGTATCTGTTCTTATCAGTTTAATATCTGATACGTCCCCTATCTGGGGACCATATATTAAATGGATTTTTGAGAACGGGGGCCGATTTCGAAGCTTGCTTCCGTCACCCTATGCATTGACCCGATATGGCAGTATCTTCGGGTACAGTGCACCACCCCCTTACAGGGTTAAAAAGAAAGATTCCTACTTTCATTGCTACCTGCTTGCTGGCTAGCCAGCTAGCCAGCCCTGTGGGCCTTGCTGCTGCTGCAGCCAAAAAACAAAAGGTGGTGCTGCTGCTGCTTCTGCTGCTTCTGCTTCTGCTTGTGTCTGGCCGCTGTTGGAGCGTCCAGGCACAGGACTTCTGCTGCTGCTGACTAAATGGCCTCCTTAATTGGATCATTTGAGTAGCCAGCACACCTGTGCAGGTAGGGCATGACATGATAGGCAGCTGCCTTGATAGCGGGTGGGTGCTGAATGTTCCTAATTGACAAAATAAGATTAATGCTTATGAAGAAATATAAAATCTCATCCCTTCCCCAATATCGCGCCACACCCCTACCCCTTAATTCCCTGGTTGAACTTGATGGACATATGTCTTTTTTCGACCGTACTAACTATGTAACTATGTAACATAACATGGGGGGGGGGGGGGTCTCCTGGCTGTTCACACAGGTGTGTCATTGCTGTACATTGACCATGCATTGCTTCTGTGGTATTGCAAAGGCAAAGACAAATGCTTCCAGCCATCCATTGCACTAATGGATTGGTCATCAGCTGGCTGTCTATGTCCCGCATCAATATAGACCAAAGTACAGAGGGTTAGGCTATGCTATTGTGCACCTACCTGATGCATCAGAAGGTGCGAGGCCCTTGCTAAATTCTGTGCACAGACTTTGAGATCTATACTTTAGACTGTATCTAAACCTGCTCCAACATGGACTGACATTCTGGCCTACTTTCAGCCGATGCGACTTGTCTGTCGCTGAACAGTCGCTTTTTATGTATTCAGCACCTATGTATAATGTTGTAAAAATGCTCTAGAAGCTAAAGTCGCAGAAATGTCACACATATTTGGCCTGCAACTTTCTGTGCGACAAATTCAGACAGGAAAAATCAGTATAAATCCTTAGAAAATTATCCCCCAGTGTCTCCATCTGCTGGCGGTATTGAATAAGCATTGCTGCACTGATGGGGTATGCATTAGACGAAAAAAAAGAAGAAAAAGAAGAATAATACGCCCAGAAAAGAGGCGAAAAGGAGAAAAACGTAAAAAAACGTGAAAAAAAAGTAAGAGGAAGAGAAGGGAAAAAAAGGTGGAAATGGGTTTAAAAGTGATTTCGGCGGAGAAATATATATATATATATATATATATATATATATATATATATATATATATATATACGCGCACACACACACATATATATAAACGTATTCTCCGTTGAGATATTGCAGCCGCTGCTGTGTCCAGGCCCAGGAGCCTTAGCACTGTGCTGTGATGTCACTCAATACCACTGACATCACTAGGTGTAAACAACATCTCTCCTTTGCTGTGTATGTGACTATGGAGCTGTTTGGTGATGTCGTCTATTATGGCCTTCATAGAAGCAACAGGAGATTGTTGCATCCATCTAGAACCCTCAGAACTACAGTGCTATGATGTCACTCACTTCCACAGGCCTTGCAGAGTGTAAACAACAACAACCCAGCTTTGTTGTGTATGTAACCATAGGGATTTGTGATGTCACCTAGAACCTTCACAGCAGCGACAGCTTTATGAGGAGCATCAGCACTGCTCTGCCTGAGCAGAACCATCACCGCCATAGGTTGTCAAATAACCCGGGTTTAACCCACACAGGTAAGTCCAATGGGGTGCAGGCATGTCCTCTATGCTTACAGCTTCCCGTGGGTGTTGGTTTGATACCGTTTGGGGACAGCCAAGGAGGCATCTGCAGGCAACAAAGGTAGGTGTGTGCTTGTGTGTGTGTTTCCTATGCAGATCCTAAGCCCAGTGTCACATGCAAGTAGGAGGAGTAAGAAGGGTTCCTGGCAAATCCGGGTTATGGATTGCATTTAAAAAGGCCCCGTGGGAGTGCAATGGGCCCCTGTCTTGCTGCTTAGCAATAATGGTATGGGTTTAGGTTCTGCTGTGTGTACTGGTGTTTGACTGCCCCCCAGCCCAGAGTGTGCATGGAAAATTGTCTGGCAGCCTCCCTGACAGCAAGCAGTGATAGTGCCCATGAAGGGCACCTTGTTGGGCCCGCCCCTTTCACAGTTATCGCTTCTCGGCCTTTTGGCTAAGATCAAGTGTAAACTTGGTCTGGGTCAGGGGTGCGGGTGTTCTGCTGAGCAGGAATCCGGAGTGGTGATCTTACTGTGGAATCGACAGACAAGAGAAGAACAATGGCTGGAAAGGAATACCTCCCTGCGATTGAGAAGACTGTACGTTTTGTGGTGGAAACTTCTGACCGGGGTAAGAATCGGATTGAGTACATTGGACATGAACTTGTGGAGAAATTGGGTGGTTTTGGCATGGATAGTTTGTTCTGTGTGCAAGAGAATAGGAAGCAAGGAATATATGATGTGTCCTTCATCTATGAAGCTGATTGCCAGAACTTCTATGAATGTTTGAAAAGAAATGCCAATAACCCTGTCTTGGAAAATGTAAAGTTTTTTCCTCTGTTTGAGATGGGAGTGAAGACTCTGTTTGTACATATGTACAATCCGTTCTTAGACCCGGATATGATTAAGAACTTTCTAAGTATCTACTGTGAAAGTGTCCAAGGGGGAGTGAAGCAAACTAGTAGTTTGGGTGTGTTTAACGGCACATGGAAGTTCTTTGTAAAACTGAAGCTGGATCCTGGGAGCATTGGTGGAGTGAAACACCCACCGGCCAATTTTTCAATCGCTGGAAACCGGGGTTATGTCTATTATTATGGCCAGCCATTGTTTTGCCGTGATTGTTTGCTGTTTGGACATTTTAAAGAGGCTTGTCCAGGTAATAAGAAGTGCCGAAATTGTAAAATGCCAGGGCATGAAGCGGGAGCTTGTCCACAGCCCAGAACTTGTGATCTTTGTGGCCTTGTTGGACATGTGTATAGAAATTGTCCGGAGGTGGCTAAGAGGGAGAAGGAGAAAGAGGCCAGAAAAGATTTGGCAATTAAAAAAAGGGAAAAGGCAAAGGCAGACATGGCAGAAAAGAGTGTGATTGCTATTATTGAGAAAGCAACGGTGGTGGAAGAGAAGGTGCAGGAGGAGATTGAAGAGGAGATGGAGGAGGAGGTGAGAATTGAAGAGGTGCCTAGTCCTCAGGTGTCTGGCACTCAAAAAGTTGAATGGTCGAATTCAGAAGAGGAAAGTGCTAAAGAGAGAGAGGAAGATCTTTTTCGTCCCCCACGGAAGGCGGCGAGAGGTGCCAGTGGTGAAAAGATGGAGCAGACGGTGGTGGAGACGAGTAATCGTTTTGCCGCAATATCTGAGGGTGAAATGGATAAATGCATTGGAGAAGAAACTTCTCCCTCGACACTGAGCCGTAAAGTTCATTAACTCTCTTCTAGGTTTTTTCTTCCTATGGGTTGTTATTTGATTAGATATGTCTTTTTCGGTTAGTTTGTCAAATGTTAGAGTCTTTAAAAATAAGAATAGAAGAGCGGCCATTCTGGAGGAATTGGCAGGAACTAATAATGACATAATTTGTCTACAGGAATGTGGATTGGATTTTCCTCCAAAAAAGGAGGAGTGGAGATATGGACCAGCAGTGTGGTCTTGCTCTAATGTAAATAGAAATGATGGAGTTGGGGTTTTGTTTAGAAATAATAAGTTTAAAGTTTGTAGTCAAATGGTGTTAAGGGAAGGAAGGTGTGTGTTGGTGGAGGTTGGGTTACATGGGTTTAAGTTTAAGTTAATTAATGTTTATGCACCTGTGAATAAGGAGGAGAGGGTGGGTTTGTTTGAAATAATTAAGGGGTTTTTGTCTGGGAAGGAACCAGTGTTGTTAGTAGGTGATTTCAACTGTGAGATTGGGAGGGATGCGGATGTTTCTGGAAATATGCTTAAGAGTATGGTGAGTGATTTCAAGTTAAGAGATGTGGTTGAAGTGTGTGGTGTGAATCCTGTGTTAGCAACATATCATGCTGAGAGTGGAAGGAGTGAGTCAAGATTAGATATGTGTTTTGTGTCCAAAATGATAGGATGTATGTGGTATAAGCAAGAGAGAGTGATTTATTCTGATCATGAGCGTGTGAGTTGTGGTTTGGTGTTGGATGAGATTTGCATAAGTGGGAGGGGTTACTGGAAGCTTAATGTGAAACTGTTGGATGAAAAGGAGGTATATGATAGGTATATTAAGAAGTATAAGTTATGGTGTGAGAAGAAAAAAGAATTTTTGGATTTATTGTGTTGGTGGGAGTGGGTTAAAGAAAGAACTAAGGTTTTTTTCAAGAGGGAAGGTTATAAAAGGAAAGCTAGGGAAAGAAAGAAGTATGAATGGCTGAATAAAAGGTTGGGGTTTCTCATTAAGTTGAAAAAGAAGGGATGGAGAGTGGATGGTAAGATTGATGCTGTGAAAAGAGATATAAAAGATTGGTTGAATGAAAGAGGAAAAGAGTTAATGTACCGAGCAAGAGTGGACAAATTGGAGAAGGATGAAAAGTGCTCAAGATATTTTTTTAAGAAAGTGATTGGGAGAAAGGATGATTTAGTGAGTGTGTATGATAATGATGGTGGTTTGGTGAGAGGCAAAGCTGTACTGAATGTGGTGAAAGAGTTTTATGAGGACTTATATGCAGTCAAACAGTGTGATAGGGGTTTGGCTGAGGAAGTGCTGGAAGTGATTGATAAGAAGGTAGATTGTAATGAGTATGAGAGTTTAATGAGAGAGATTGGAATGGAAGAAATTAAAAGGACGGTTGATAGTATGGCTAAAAATAAGACTCCTGGAGAGGATGGGTTGTCGGCTGAGTTTTATGTGAAATTGTGGGATGTACTGAAGGATGATATGGAGAGTATCTTTAAGTATATGTGGGCTAATGGAAGATTGGTGGAAAGTATGAAGAGTGGGATAGTGGTTTTGATTTATAAGAAAGGGGATGTGAATGATGTAAGGAATTGGAGGCCGATAACTTTGTTGAATGTGGATTATAAAATATTTGCAAAGCTGATTACAAATAGAATGAGGGACGTGATAGAGCAAGTGATTGGGGAGGAGCAAGTGTGTGGTGTGCCAGGAAGAAGAATTAGTGAGAATTTGTGTTTGTTGAGAGATATATTGTGGGATGGTATGTGTAGAAAGCAGGTGGTTCGTGTGTTGTCAATTGATTTTGAAAAAGCTTTTGACCGTTTGTCGCATGGGTTTTTGTTTAAGGTGCTAGTTAAAATGGGGTTTCCAGGTGATTTTGTGAATATTGTGAGAATGTTGTATAAGGAAGTGTATAGTAAGATTCTGATTAATGGATGGATGACTGAGGAGATTAAAGTATGTTCAGGGGTGAGACAGGGATGTCCCTTGTCACCTATTGCTTTTATTTGTGCTATGGAACCATTATTAGAATTATTGCGTAAGGATAAATGTGTGAGAGGTGTGAGAGTTCCGGGGGGTCGTGGTAAAGAGGTTAAAGTGTTGGCTTATATGGATGATGTATGTGTGGTAAGTGAATCTGTTGCGGCTGTAAGAAGATCCAAGTTATTGGTAAGTCTGTTTTGTGGTGCGTCTGGTTTTAAGGTCAATTGGGGAAAGAGTGAATATAAATGTTTTGGTGGTGTGACTCAGAGTGAGGATGTTGGTATGGAAGGGGTGGAAGGGCCTATTCAGGTGTTGGGGGTGAAAATGGATGAACGGTTGGATGGTAGAAATAGTTGGGAGGATGTGGGGAAGAGAGTGCAAAAGAAATTGAATTTTTGGAGGTTGAGAGAGTTGTCAATGGTTGGTAAGGTTATGATAGTGAAGAGTGTGATTTTGCCAATACTGTTATATGTTGCTGTTGTGTTTCCGCCAAGTTATATGGTTTTGCGAAAGGTGAAAAGAATGTTATTTGTGTTTTTGTGGGGTACAAAGATGGAAAGAGTTAAGAGAGAGATTGTAATGAAAGATGGTAAAAATGGAGGAATGGACTTTCCGAATGTTGATGTGTATCTGGGTGTGAATATTGTTTTTGCTTTGAAAAGAATGATGGGAGGTGAAAAGAGTTGTGCATGTATGGTGAGATATTTGGGTGGCAGTGTGTTATGTAAATTGGGTTGGTTGGAAAGAGATTTGAGAGTGCCTTATGCTTTTGTGTGTCCTAGTTGGTATGTATATGTGGTGAAATTTTTGGAGAATTATAGGTTGATTGGTGTGGGTCCAGAAGTGTTTGTGAGTAAAAAGAGTATGATTGGGTACATTAAAAAAGAGGAAGTTGAATGTTCAATTAATATGGTGAGAGCTGTAGATGTGGGGAGAGTGTGGAAGAGTATAATGACTGTTGGAGTAACAAATAGACAACGTGAGATAGTATGGCAGAGTTTGCATGGTGCGTTACCGGTAAGAGAATTTCAAAGAAATAGAGGGATTGGAAGGTATGAGAGGTGTCCAAGAGATGGGTGTGATGGGATTGAGAGTGTGATGCATGTATTTTGGAATTGTGAAATGGCGCAAGGTGTGTGGAAAGGGATGAGTTTGCTGTTTAAAGAATTGACTGGTATTAGGTATATGTCGTATGATGTGGCTATGTTTGGACTTAGTATGGTAGGGAGAGATAAGGAAAGGGTTTTTTTTGTGTTGCTTGCCATTATTAAAGAAGTACTTTGGGATGTTAGGAATTTATGTGTATTCAAAAGAAAAAACGTGTCGGTGGAGGGTTGTATTAAGATGATTCTAGATAGGTTATATGTTGTTTATTTGTGTGATAGGAAGAATTTGGGGGATAAGGATGCTGAGGGGATATGGAAGTTTTTGAAATGGAGATATCTTGTGAGTTTGTAATTGGTGATGGTATTTATGTTTGTTTGAAATTGAAAATAAAAAGAAAGACCTAATGATGAGTTGGACTTTACTTCAGAAAGTCTAAGTGACGAAGTATGGAGTTGGATTTTGATGTTTTAATGTCCAAACCTGAAGGTTTAAAAAAAAAAAAAAAAAAAAAAAAAATCTGTTCTTATCAGTTTAATATCTGATACGTCCCCTATCTGGGGACCATATATTAAATGGATTTTTGAGAACGGGGGCCGATTTCGAAGCTTGCTTCCGTCGCCCTATGCATTGACCCGATATGGCAGTATCTTCGGGTACAGTGCACCACCCCCTTACAGGGTTAAAAAGAAAGATTCCTACTTTCATTGCTACCTGCTTGCTGGCTAGCCAGCTAGCCAGCCCTGTGGGCCTTGCTGCTGCTGCAGCCAAAAAACAAAAGGTGGTGCTGCTGCTGCTTCTGCTGCTTCTGCTTCTGCTTGTGTCTGGCCGCTGTTGGAGCGTCCAGGCACAGGACTTCTGCTGCTGCTGACTAAATGGCCTCCTTAATTGGATCATTTGAGTAGCCAGCACACCTGTGCAGGTAGGGCATGACATGATAGGCAGCTGCCTTGATAGCGGGTGGGTGCTGAATGTTCCTAATTGACAAAATAAGATTAATGCTTATGAAGAAATATAAAATCTCATCCCTTCCCCAATATCGCGCCACACCCCTACCCCTTAATTCCCTGGTTGAACTTGATGGACATATGTCTTTTTTCGACCGTACTAACTATGTAACTATGTAACATAACATGGGGGGGGGGGTCTCCTGGCTGTTCACACAGGTGTGTCATTGCTGTACATTGACCATGCATTGCTTCTGTGGTATTGCAAAGGCAAAGACAAATGCTTCCAGCCATCCATTGCACTAATGGATTGGTCATCAGCTGGCTGTCTATGTCCCGCATCAATATAGACCAAAGTACAGAGGGTTAGGCTATGCTATTGTGCACCTACCTGATGCATCAGAAGGTGCGAGGCCCTTGCTAAATTCTGTGCACAGACTTTGAGATCTATACTTTAGACTGTATCTAAACCTGCTCCAACATGGACTGACATTCTGGCCTACTTTCAGCCGATGCGACTTGTCTGTCGCTGAACAGTCGCTTTTTATGTATTCAGCACCTATGTATAATGTTGTAAAAATGCTCTAGAAGCTAAAGTCGCAGAAATGTCACACATATTTGGCCTGCAACTTTCTGTGCGACAAATTCAGACAGGAAAAATCAGTATAAATCCTTCGAAAATTATCCCCCAGTGTCTCCATCTGCTGGCGGTATTGAATAAGCATTGCTGCACTGATGGGGTATGCATTAGACGAAAAAAAAGAAGAAAAAGAAGAATAATACGCCCAGAAAAGAGGCGAAAAGGAGAAAAACGTAAAAAAACGTGAAAAAAAAGTAAGAGGAAGAGAAGGGAAAAAAAGGTGGAAATGGGTTTAAAAGTGATTTCGGCGGAGAAATATATATATATATATATATATATATATATATATATATATATACGCGCACACACACACATATATATAAACGTATTCTCCGTTGAGATATTGCAGCCGCTGCTGTGTCCAGGCCCAGGAGCCTTAGCACTGTGCTGTGATGTCACTCAATACCACTGACATCACTAGGTGTAAACAACATCTCTCCTTTGCTGTGTATGTGACTATGGAGCTGTTTGGTGATGTCGTCTATTATGGCCTTCATAGAAGCAACAGGAGATTGTTGCATCCATCTAGAACCCTCAGAACTACAGTGCTATGATGTCACTCACTTCCACAGGCCTTGCAGAGTGTAAACAACAACAACCCAGCTTTGTTGTGTATGTAACCATAGGGATTTGTGATGTCACCTAGAACCTTCACAGCAGCGACAGCTTTATGAGGAGCATCAGCACTGCTCTGCCTGAGCAGAACCATCACCGCCATAGGTTGTCAAATAACCCGGGTTTAACCCACACAGGTAAGTCCAATGGGGTGCAGGCATGTCCTCTATGCTTACAGCTTCCCGTGGGTGTTGGTTTGATACCGTTTGGGGACAGCCAAGGAGGCATCTGCAGGCAACAAAGGTAGGTGTGTGCTTGTGTGTGTGTTTCCTATGCAGATCCTAAGCCCAGTGTCACATGCAAGTAGGAGGAGTAAGAAGGGTTCCTGGCAAATCCGGGTTATGGATTGCATTTAAAAAGGCCCCGTGGGAGTGCAATGGGCCCCTGTCTTGCTGCTTAGCAATAATGGTATGGGTTTAGGTTCTGCTGTGTGTACTGGTGGTTGACTGCCCCCCAGCCCAGAGTGTGCATGGAAAATTGTCTGGCAGCCTCCCTGACAGCAAGCAGTGATAGTGCCCATGAAGGGCACCTTGTTGGGCCCGCCCCTTTCACGGTTATCGCTTCTCGGCCTTTTGGCTTCGATCCTGTGCGGTTTACCGGGCAGGGTAGGAGTCGGAAGGGGTGGTGATCGGGGCCCTCTTTTGCGGGGGGCCCTGGATTGTTACTGGGTTGCGATAGTGGGTATCTTAACCTGCAAAAATGAGCGGAGAGAGGACTCGAGGACTCGAGGATACGGTGCGGATTTACGTTCCTGGCGAACACCGGGGGACGATTGGATTGGATCAAGTTGTGCTGGAGATTCTTCGCAAGCTCCAGTACCTTCAGGTATGGCATGTAATCGCTATGCAAGACTTCCCTAGGCAAGGGATTTACGATATAACCTTTTATGATTCTGAGGTTTGCCAGAGGGTCTACATGGACTTAGAAGTGATGAAGAGGAGGAATGAGCCAGCTATAATGAGTAAGGTGAAAGTGGAGCCATTATTCATGAATATGTCTAAGGTTGTTATAGTCCATATGTACAACCCGAAGGTTTCGGATGAGATGGTGACCAATTTTTTGTACCGATATTGTGATGAAGTTAAATTTCTTGGAAGACTCAAGAACAGACATGGGTACTTTAATTGTAAAAGGAAATTTGTTGTAAAATTTAAAAAGGACGAAGGAATGGAAGAGGGAAGGAAGAGTATACCACAGGTATTTTCTATTGGAGGAGAAAGAGGTTTTTGTTTTTATGAAGGACAGTTGCAGTACTGTAGACGTTGTCACGCTTATGGACATGTACAGGAGTCTTGCCCTGAGCAAGGAGTATGCTGCAGGAATTGTGGGAAATCAGGTCACAACTCGGGTGAATGTACTGAGAAGAAAACGTGTGATATCTGTGGTAGTGAGGAGCATTTGGCTAGAGGATGCAGTTTATGGTATAGAAAGAAAATGAGCTATGCTGACGCAGCAGGAAATAGAAGAGAGGAAAGAGGAGAAAGGCCATTTCCACGTGTTTTTGGTGTGAATGCTGAGGTGACTCAGGTGATTGACGAGAACTCTGTAAAAGGGAGTGCAGCAGGTGTGACAGTGCAGCACATGAATACTCAGGAAAAATCTGGAAAAGGGGAGGAGGGTGACTCCACTGGTGTGCATTGTGAGGAGACTGGTGTTGGTGAAGAGTTTACTGAGGTCAGTAAGAAGAAAGCACGTAAAGGGAAAAAAGAGAAAGTGGTGGAGAGTGTGGAGACTGTGTGTAGGGAGGTTCCCCCATGTGAAGAAACAATTGAGGATTTTGAATGCCCAAACCCAGTGGTGGGGGAGGAGGAGGGGATGGAGTTTCAGGAGAATGAGAGTGAGAGATCCCTAACACCTGGGCAGAGGGTGATTAGTGGGGAGGAGAATGTAACATCTGAAGAGGAGGAGAAGGAGGAGGAGGAGGGGGAAGATGAAGATGAAAATGCAAATGGAGGCTTTCAAGGTAAAAGTAAAAGGTGTAAGAAAGGGAGTTGGTCAGGGGATCAGACGGATCCTGTGTATGGAGGTGAGAAAATGATGGACAGGGACTCTCAAGTGGGGTCGCCTGATTGCTATGGGATGCTGCTAAGGAAGGTTGAAGGTCAGAATACTAACTTCTAGTTAAAATGGATGTTAAGAAAATGGATTGCCTTCTTTCCTTTTTAATGGCATTGGTTGTGGCTACTCTTAATGTTCGGAGTATAGGAACAACCATCAGAAGAGCAGCAGTTTTTGATTTTTTGGAGAATGTGAAGGGAGATATATTTTGTTTACAGGAGTGTGCAATTAAGTCTGCACCTTATGTAGATGAATGGAAGAGAGGGCAGTCTTTTTGGTCTACATGCACAGAGAATAAAAATGAAGGTGTGGGGATTTTATTGTGTAACAGGGACATTAAAGTTTTAAATTGCCAAGTTTTAGTACCAGGTCGTTGTATGGTTTTAAATTTTGAGTTTTTAGGCCAGAGAATGAGAGTTTTTAATGTATATGCGCCAGCAGAAAAACAGGCACGTGTGTTATTTTTAGAGTCTCTTAAACTTTTTATTCCTGGTCGTGATGGTACTATTATTGTTGGTGATTTTAACTGCATTAGATCCGTCAATGATCGTGAGAGCTCTGCTAAGGTTAGAACTGATATTACTTCAAATGTTTTAAACCAAATTATTCAAGACTTACATTATTCTGATGTTGGACTGATGGTTAGCACTGATGAAAGATACACCTATATATCAGATAGTGGCCGCTGTAAATCCCGGATTGATTACATTCTTGTCTCTGAGGGGATTAAGGTGGTCCGGTGCAATCAAATGATGTCAACTTTCTCAGATCATAAGATGGTGTCGGCAGAAATAAGTATTGCAGAGTCCTTTCATTTTGGTAGAGGGCTCTGGAAATTAAATGTAAGTCTATTAGAAGATGAAGAAGTAATGGCCGGTTTTAAAGATTTTTTTTTATCTTGTACTTCTAAACAATCTGTTTTTAGTAATGTTTTAGCTTGGTGGGATTGGGCAAAAAGTGAGTTTGCTAAGTATTTTAAGTTCATTTGCATAAGGAGGGCACAAGAAAAGAGGAGGGGTTATGAAAGGCTTATCTCACGTTTAGAAACTCTCTTTAAGTTTAAACATGTTGGTGTGGAGGAGGAAATTGAGAAGGTGAAAATTGAGATGAAGAACAGGTTGTTGGAAAGAGGTAGAAATATTGTTTTTAAATCCAAAGTTCAACATTTGGAGGAAAATGAACAATGTACAAGATATTTCTTTAAAAAATGTTTTAATGCTAGGGGTGTTTTTAAGTCTGTTTTAACTCCTACAGGGGAAGTTGTTGGTGATCAGATGGTGAAGGAGATTGGCAGATTTTATGAAACACTTTTTAGTAATAAGAGCAGAGCCAGTGAGACGGAGATGAATGATTATTGTAATATTTTAGAGAATAATGTCCCTGAAGGAAAAAGTGCATTTTTAATTGAGGAAGTTTGTGAAGGGGAGATCAAGCAGGCTCTGGACAAGACAGCGAAAGGGAAGACACCGGGCTGTGATGGCCTCCCCTTTGAGTTTTATTCAGTTTTTTGGCATATTTTAAAGCAAGATTTTACACGGGTGGTGCAATATGTTTTTAACTCAGGTATTTTAGCGGAGTCTATGAAGAAAGGAGTTATTACCTTGATACATAAGAAAGGTGATGAAAGAGATTTGAAAAACTGGAGGCCGATCACATTATTGAATACAGGTTATAAGATCATTGCAAAGATTGTGGCGAACAGGATGAGTGACATAGTTGAGCACCTTGTTGGAGAATACCAAGTTTGTGCAGTGCCAAATAGGAGAATAACTGATAATTTATTAGTTTTAAGAGACTCTATTTATTATAGTAATTTTAATAAGAATGCACTTTTTGTGGAATCCATTGATTTTGAAAAAGCTTATGACAGAGTTGCTCATGATTTTATGTTTATGGTTTTAAAGCATATGGGTATTCCTGAGAAGCTACTGTTTGTGATTAAAAGTTTTTATTATGGGGCAACAAGTCAGATTTTAGTCAATGGACATGTGGGGCCGGGTTTTAATATTTTATCAGGAGTACGACAGGGATGCCCACTCTCCCCAATTTTATTCATTTGTGTCATTGAGGCCTTGCTCAAAAATGTACAGAAGGACAAATGTGTGAGTGGTGTTTTTATCCCGGGAAGTAATGGAAGGAATTTGAAGGTTTTAAGTTACATGGATGATGTGGTTTTTACTTGCACTTCCCAAGCTGATCTTAATAGAGTGAATTTGCATGTAAAGATTTTTTGTTGTATTGCTGGTATGAAAGTCAATTGGGGGAAGTGCCAATTGAGTAATTTTGGAAAGCAAGGAAAAGTGGTGGTGGATGGCGTGGATGAGAAGGAAGATATTGAAGTGTTAGGCGTTGTTTTTGAAAAAAATCTAAAAGGAGGGAAAAGTTATGAGAAGTTGGAGGAGAAGATAGAGAAGAAATTATCTTTTTGGAAATTGAGAAACTTGTCCCTTAAAGGTAAAGTTCTGATTTTAAAGGCAGTAATTTTGCCACTACTATTATATACTGCAATGGTTTTCCCACCCGGCAAATTATGGTCCAGAAGGATGACAAGGAAGTTGTTTATTTTTTTCTGGGGTTCAAAGATGGAAAAGATGAAGAGGGAGGAAGTGATGAAGAGCGTGAAGAAAGGCGGATATAATTTCCCGGATATTAATCTGTTTTTAAAGACTCATTACTTTCTTTTAATTTATAAAGTGTCTCAGTGCAATAATTGGGTGGCAGACATGAGCAGGTATTTGGCAGGATGGTTGTTTTCCAAATGGGGCTGGTGTGAGAAGGATCTGAGGAGACCAATAGCGCAAGTTATACCTACCTTCTATGTGGTTCTCAGGTCTTTCAGTGATCAATTTGGTTTGAGTTCCCTGGGAAAACCTGAGAAAAAGAAAATTGAAAATGAAATAAGAAAAAATGAGAGATTATATGAAGTACCATTCTGCACTACTGCTCAGTCTGTGAAGATCTGGAATCTTTTTAATGTTAGAGGATTATCGAATAGACAGAGAGATGTAAACTGGATGACTTTTCATGGCTGCCTCCCAACCAGAGCTTTCCTGAATGGACGAGGAATAAGAGTGAGCGAGAAATGTCCAAGAGAGGGTTGTGGAGGCAGGGAGGATACAGTGCACTTATTTTGGAACTGTTTTTATGCAAGAGAATTTTTTATGCTTCTACAGAGGTTTTTTTCTGCAATCACGGGATATGTTGATTTTAATTTTGAGAAGATTTTTATTGGTCAGGATTTTAGCAGGAGAGAGGACACACGTGAAAGCTGGATTGTATTTTCTGTTTTTAAAGAAGTTTTATGGGATTCTAGAAACCTGCTTGTTTTTAAAAATGTGTGTATTTCTCCAAGGGAGTTGAAGAGACTTTTTTTTGGAAGGTTGTTTATTATTTTTCTATTTGACAAGAAGAGAATGGGAGAGGAAGAGGCTGAAAAGATTTGGAGATACAAGGAATGGAGAAAGTTGTAAGTATCCTGATCAAGGTTTTGAATTTGTGCTTCTCTTATAGTTTTCTTATTGAGATATTTTTCCGCATGATGTTTTTTCAGACTTTGTTTAGAAGTGATGAGTTTTGGTAGGTGACCTGATGATCGCTTGAACAATAGTCTGTAACTGAGGAAAAAAAAAAAAAAAAAAAAAAAAAAAAAAAAAAAATCTGTTCTTTTCAGTTTAATATCTGATACGTCCCCTATCTGGGGACCATATATTAAATGGATTTTTGAGAACGGGGGCCGATTTCGAAGCTTGCTTCCGTCGCCCTATGCATTGACCCGATATGGCAGTATCTTCGGGTACAGTGCACCACCCCCTTACAGGGTTAAAAAGAAAGATTCCTACTTTCATTGCTACCTGCTTGCTGGCTAGCCAGCTAGCCAGCCCTGTGGGCCTTGCTGCTGCTGCAGCCAAAAAACAAAAGGTGGTGCTGCTGCTGCTTCTGCTGCTTCTGCTTCTGCTTGTGTCTGGCCGCTGTTGGAGCGTCCAGGCACAGGACTTCTGCTGCTGCTGACTAAATGGCCTCCTTAATTGGATCATTTGAGTAGCCAGCACACCTGTGCAGGTAGGGCATGACATGATAGGCAGCTGCCTTGATAGCGGGTGGGTGCTGAATGTTCCTAATTGACAAAATAAGATTAATGCTTATGAAGAAATATAAAATCTCATCCCTTCCCCAATATCGCGCCACACCCCTACCCCTTAATTCCCTGGTTGAACTTGATGGACATATGTCTTTTTTCGACCGTACTAACTATGTAACTATGTAACATAACATGGGGGGGGGGGGGGGTCTCCTGGCTGTTCACACAGGTGTGTCATTGCTGTACATTGACCATGCATTGCTTCTGTGGTATTGCAAAGGCAAAGACAAATGCTTCCAGCCATCCATTGCACTAATGGATTGGTCATCAGCTGGCTGTCTATGTCCCGCATCAATATAGACCAAAGTACAGAGGGTTAGGCTATGCTATTGTGCACCTACCTGATGCATCAGAAGGTGCGAGGCCCTTGCTAAATTCTGTGCACAGACTTTGAGATCTATACTTTAGACTGTATCTAAACCTGCTCCAACATGGACTGACATTCTGGCCTACTGTCACGATGCCGGCTGGCAGGTAGTGGATCCTCTGTGCCAGAGAGGGATTGGCGTGGACCGTGCTAGTGGACCGGTTCTAAGCCACTACTGGTTTTCACCAGAGCCCGCCGCAAAGCGGGATGGTCTTGCTGCGGCGGTAGTGACCAGGTCGTATCCACTAGCAACGGCTCAACTCTCTGGCTGCTGAAGATAGGCGCGTTACAAGGGAGTAGGCAAAAGCAAGGTCGGACGTAGCAGAAGGTCGGGGCAGGCAGCAAGGATCGTAGTCAGGGGCAACGGCAGAAGGTCTGGAAACACAGGCAAGGAACACACAAGGAACGCTTTCACTGGCACTAAGGCAACAAGATCCGGCAAGGGAGTGCAGGGGAAGTGAGGTGATATAGGGAAGTGCACAGGTGAACACACTAATTGGGACCACTGCGCCAATCAGCGGCGCAGTGGCCCTTTAAATCGCAGAGACCCGGCGCGCGCGCGCCCTAGGGAGCGGGGCCGCGCGCGCCGGGACAGAACAGACGGAGAGCGAGTCAGGTAGGGGAGCCGGGGTGCGCATCGCGAGCGGGCGCTACCCGCATCGCGAATCGCATCCCGGCTGGCAGCGGAATCGCAGCGCCCCGGGTCAGAGGACGTGACCGGAGCGCTGCCGCGGGGAGAGTGAAGCGAGCGCTCCGGGGAGGAGCGGGGACCCGGAGCGCTCGGGGTAACAGTACCCCCCCCCTTGGGTCTCCCCCTCTTCTTAGAGCCTGAGAACCTGAGGAGCAGACTTTTGTCTAGGATGTTGTCCTCAGGTTCCCAGGATCTCTCTTCATATGATGGAAAGGTCACGAGAAATTTCATCCACAGCGGGCAGACCAGAGGGCAAGGGAGTAGGGAGGGGGGGAAGAGGGTGACGGCCGTACACCACGAAAAATGGGGATTTGGAGGAAGACTCAGAGACCCTGAAGTTACACGAGAATTCGGCCCATGGGAGGAGATCTGCCCAGTCATCCTGGCGGGAGGAAACAAAATGTCGCAAATAATCACCCAAGATCTGGTTAATCCTTTCTACTTGTCCATTGGACTGGGGATGATATGCAGAAGAAAAATGTAATTTAATCTTGAGTTGTTTACAGAGAGCCCTCCAGAATTTAGACACGAATTGGACGCCTCTATCCGAGACAATCTGCGTAGGCAACCCGTGAAGACGAAAAATGTGTACAAAAAATTGTTTAGCCAACTGAGGCGCAGAAGGAAGACCAGGAAGAGGGATGAAATGTGCCATTTTGGAGAATCGATCAACGACCACCCAAATAACAGTGTTGCCACAGGAAGGGGGTAAATCAGTAATAAAATCCATACCAATCAGAGACCAAGGCTGTTCGGGGACAGGCAGAGGATGAAGAAAACCAGCGGGCTTCTGGCGAGGAGTCTTATCCCGGGCACAGATAGTGCAGGCTCGCACAAAGTCCACAACATCCGTCTCCAGAGTCGGCCACCAATAGAAGCGGGAGATGAGTTGCACAGATTTCTTGATACCCGCATGACCTGCGAGATGGGAGGAGTGACCCCATTTGAGGATTCCGAGGCGTTGGCGAGGAGAAACAAAGGTCTTTCCTGGAGGAGTCTGCCTGATGGAGGCAGGAGAAGTGGAGATCAGGCAGTCAGGTGGAATGATGTGTTGCGGAGAGAGTTCAACTTCTGAGGCATCCGAGGAACGAGAGAGAGCATCGGCCCTAATGTTCTTATCGGCAGGACGAAAGTGAATCTCAAAATTAAATCGGGCAAAGAACAGAGACCACCGGGCCTGGCGAGGATTCAGCCGTTGGGCAGACTGGAGGTAGGAGAGGTTCTTGTGGTCGGTGTAGATAATAACAGGAGAACTTGATCCCTCCAGCAGATGCCTCCATTCCTCAAGTGCTAATTTAATGGCTAGAAGCTCTCGATCCCCGATGGAGTAGTTCCTCTCCGCTGGAGAGAAGGTCCTAGAGAAAAAACCACAAGTGACAGCATGCCCGGAAGAATTTTTTTGTAGAAGAACAGCTCCAGCTCCCACTGAGGAGGCATCAACCTCCAATAGGAAGGGTTTGGAAGGGTCAGGTCTGGAGAGGACGGGAGCCGAAGAAAAGGCAGACTTGAGTCGTTTAAAGGCGTCTTCTGCTTGAGGAGGCCAGGACTTGGGATCAGCATTTTTTTTGGTTAAAGCCACGATAGGAGCCACAATGGTAGAAAAATGTGGAATAAATTGCCTGTAATAATTGGCGAACCCCAAAAAGCGTTGGATAGCACGGAGTCCGGAGGGGCGTGGCCAATCTAAGACGGCAGAGAGTTTGTCTGGATCCATCTGTAGTCCCTGGCCAGAGACCAAATATCCTAGAAAAGGAAGAGATTGGCATTCAAACAGACATTTCTCAATTTTGGCATAGAGTTGGTTGTCACGAAGTCTCTGAAGAACCATACGGACATGCTGGCGGTGTTCTTCTAGATTGGCAGAAAAAATTAGGATATCGTCCAGATATACAACAACACAGGAGTATAACAGATCACGAAAAATTTCATTGACAAAGTCTTGGAAGACGGCAGGGGCGTTGCACAGTCCAAAGGGCATGACCAGATACTCAAAGTGTCCATCTCTGGTGTTAAATGCCGTTTTCCACTCGTCCCCCTCTCTGATGCGGATGAGGTTATAGGCGCCTCTTAAGTCCAATTTAGTGAAGATGTGGGCACCTTGGAGGCGATCAAAGAGTTCAGAGATGAGGGGTAAGGGGTAGCGGTTCTTAACCGTGATTTTATTAAGACCGCGGTAGTCAATGCAAGGACGTAGGGAGCCATCTTTTTTGGACACAAAGAAAAATCCGGCTCCGGCAGGAGAGGAGGATTTACGGATAAAGCCCTTTTTTAGATTCTCCTGGACGTATTCGGACATGGCAAGAGTCTCTGGGGCAGAGAGAGGATAAATTCTGCCCCGGGGTGGAGTAGTGCCCGGGAGGAGGTCGATAGGGCAATCATAAGGCCTGTGAGGAGGTAGAGTCTCAGCTTGTTTTTTGCAGAAAACATCCGCGAAGTCCATATAGGCCTTAGGGAGACCGGTTACTGGAGGAACCACAGAGTTACGGCAAGGGTTACTGGGAACCGGTTTTAGACAGTTCTTGGAACAAGAGGACCCCCAACTCTTGATCTCCCCAGTGGACCAATCCAGGGTAGGGGAATGAAGTTGAAGCCAGGGAAGTCCAAGGAGAATTTCCGAGGTGCAATTGGGGAGGACCAAAAGTTCAATCCTCTCATGATGAGATCCGATGCTCATAAGAAGGGGCTCCATGCGGAAACGTATGGTACAGTCCAATCTTTCATTATTTACACAATTGATGTAGAGGGGTCTGGCGAGACTGGTCACCGGGATGTTGAACCTGTTGACGAGAGAGGCCAAAATAAAATTTCCTGCAGATCCTGAGTCCAAGAAGGCCACTGTAGAGAAGGAGAAGGCAGAGGCAGACATCCGCACAGGCACAGTAAGACGTGGAGAAGCGGAGTAGACATCAAGGACTGTCTCACCTTTGTGCGGAGTCAGCGTACGTCTTTCCAGGCGGGGAGGACGGATAGGACAATCTCTTAGGAAGTGTTCGGTACTAGCACAGTACAGGCAGAGGTTCTCCATACGGCGTCGTGTCCTCTCTTGAGGTGTCAGGCGAGACCGGTCGACCTGCATAGCCTCCACGGCGGGAGGCACAGGAACAGATTGCAGGGGACCAGAGGAGAGAGGAGCCGAGGAGGAGAAACGCCTCGTGCGAACAGAGTCCATATCTTGGCGGAGTTCCTGACGCCTTTCGGAAAAACGCATGTCAATGCGAGTGGCTAGGTGAATAAGTTCATGTAGATTAGCAGGAATTTCTCGTGCGGCCAGAACATCTTTAATGTTGCTGGATAGGCCTTTTTTGAAGGTCGCGCAGAGGGCCTCATTATTCCAGGACAATTCTGAAGCAAGAGTACGGAATTGTACGGCATACTCGCCAACGGAAGAATTACCCTGGACCAGGTTCAACAGGGCAGTCTCAGCAGAAGAGGCTCGGGCAGGTTCCTCAAAGACACTTCGGATTTCCGAGAAGAAGGAGTGTACAGAGGCAGTGACGGGGTCATTGCGGTCCCAGAGCGGTGTGGCCCATGACAGGGCTTTTCCGGACAGAAGGCTGACTACGAAAGCCACCTTAGACCTTTCAGTGGGAAACAGGTCCGACATCATCTCCAGATGCAGGGAACATTGGGAAAGAAAGCCACGGCAAAACTTAGAGTCCCCATCAAATTTATCCGGCAAGGATAAGCGTATCCCAGGAGCGGCCACTCGCTGCGGAGGAGGTGCAGGAGCTGGCGGAGGAGATGACTGCTGAAGCTGTGGTAGTAACTGTTGTAGCATAACGGTCAGTTGAGACAGCTGTTGGCCTTGTTGCGCTATCTGTTGTGACTGCTGGGCGACCACCGTGGTGAGGTCAGCGACAACTGGCAGAGGAACTTCAGCGGGATCCAGTGCCGGATCTACTGTCACGATGCCGGCTGGCAGGTAGTGGATCCTCTGTGCCAGAGAGGGATTGGCGTGGACCGTGCTAGTGGACCGGTTCTAAGCCACTACTGGTTTTCACCAGAGCCCGCCGCAAAGCGGGATAGGCGCGGTACAAGGGAGTAGGCAAAAGCAAGGTCGGACGTAGCAGAAGGTCGGGGCAGGCAGCAAGGATCGTAGTCAGGGGCAACGGCAGAAGGTCTGGAAACACAGGCAAGGAACACACAAGGAACGCTTTCACTGGCACTAAGGCAACAAGATCCGGCAAGGGAGTGCAGGGGAAGTGAGGTGATATAGGGAAGTGCACAGGTGAACACACTAATTGGGACCACTGCACCAATCAGCGGCGCAGTGGCCCTTTAAATCGCAGAGACCCGGCGCGCGCGCGCCCTAGGGAGCGGGGCCGCGCGCGCCGGGACAGAACAGACGGAGAGCGCATCGCGAGCGGGCGCTACCCGCATCGCGAATCGCATCCCGGCTGGCAGCGGAATCGCAGCGCCCCGGGTCAGAGGACGTGACCGGAGCGCTGCCGCGGGGAGAGTGAAGCGAGCGCTCCGGGGAGGAGCGGGGACCCGGAGCGCTTGGCGTAACACCTACTTTCAGCCGATGCGACTTGTCTGTCGCTGAACAGTCGCTTTTTATGTATTCAGCACCTATGTATAATGTTGTAAAAATGCTCTAGAAGCTAAAGTCGCAGAAATGTCACACATATTTGGCCTGCAACTTTCTGTGCGACAAATTCAGACAGGAAAAATCAGTATAAATCCTTAGAAAATTATCCCCCAGTGTCTCCATCTGCTGGCGGTATTGAATAAGCATTGCTGCACTGATGGGGTATGCATTAGACGAAAAAAAAGAAGAAAAAGAAGAATAATACGCCAAGAAAAGAGGCGAAAAGGAGAAAAACGTAAAAAAACGTGAAAAAAAAGTAAGAGGAAGAGAAGGGAAAAAAAGGTGGAAATGGGTTTAAAAGTGATTTCGGCGGAGAAATATATATATATATATATATATATATATATATATATATATATATACGCGCACACACACACATATATATAAACGTATTCTCCGTTGAGATATTGCAGCCGCTGCTGTGTCCAGGCCCAGGAGCCTTAGCACTGTGCTGTGATGTCACTCAATACCACTGACATCACTAGGTGTAAACAACATCTCTCCTTTGCTGTGTATGTGACTATGGAGCTGTTTGGTGATGTCGTCTATTATGGCCTTCATAGAAGCAACAGGAGATTGTTGCATCCATCTAGAACCCTCAGAACTACAGTGCTATGATGTCACTCACTTCCACAGGCCTTGCAGAGTGTAAACAACAACAACCCAGCTTTGTTGTGTATGTAACCATAGGGATTTGTGATGTCACCTAGAACCTTCACAGCAGCGACAGCTTTATGAGGAGCATCAGCACTGCTCTGCCTGAGCAGAACCATCACCGCCATAGGTTGTCAAATAACCCGGGTTTAACCCACACAGGTAAGTCCAATGGGGTGCAGGCATGTCCTCTATGCTTACAGCTTCCCGTGGGTGTTGGTTTGATACCGTTTGGGGACAGCCAAGGAGGCATCTGCAGGCAACAAAGGTAGGTGTGTGCTTGTGTGTGTGTTTCCTATGCAGATCCTAAGCCCAGTGTCACATGCAAGTAGGAGGAGTAAGAAGGGTTCCTGGCAAATCCGGGTTATGGATTGCATTTAAAAAGGCCCCGTGGGAGTGCAATGGGCCCCTGTCTTGCTGCTTAGCAATAATGGTATGGGTTTAGGTTCTGCTGTGTGTACTGGTGGTTGACTGCCCCCCAGCCCAGAGTGTGCATGGAAAATTGTCTGGCAGCCTCCCTGACAGCAAGCAGTGATAGTGCCCATGAAGGGCACCTTGTTGGGCCCGCCCCTTTCACGGTTATCGCTTCTCGGCCTTTTGGCTAAGATCAAGTGTAGTATCTGTTCTTATCAGTTTAATATCTGATACGTCCCCTATCTGGGGACCATATATTAAATGGATTTTTGAGAACGGGGGCCGATTTCGAAGCTTGCTTCCGTCGCCCTATGCATTGACCCGATATGGCAGTATCTTCGGGTACAGTGCACCACCCCCTTACAGGGTTAAAAAGAAAGATTCCTACTTTCATTGCTACCTGCTTGCTGGCTAGCCAGCTAGCCAGCCCTGTGGGCCTTGCTGCTGCTGCAGCCAAAAAACAAAAGGTGGTGCTGCTGCTGCTTCTGCTGCTTCTGCTTCTGCTTGTGTCTGGCCGCTGTTGGAGCGTCCAGGCACAGGACTTCTGCTGCTGCTGACTAAATGGCCTCCTTAATTGGATCATTTGAGTAGCCAGCACACCTGTGCAGGTAGGGCATGACATGATAGGCAGCTGCCTTGATAGCGGGTGGGTGCTGAATGTTCCTAATTGACAAAATAAGATTAATGCTTATGAAGAAATATAAAATCTCATCCCTTCCCCAATATCGCGCCACACCCCTACCCCTTAATTCCCTGGTTGAACTTGATGGACATATGTCTTTTTTCGACCGTACTAACTATGTAACTATGTAACATAACATGGGGGGGGGGGGGGGGGTCTCCTGGCTGTTCACACAGGTGTGTCATTGCTGTACATTGACCATGCATTGCTTCTGTGGTATTGCAAAGGCAAAGACAAATGCTTCCAGCCATCCATTGCACTAATGGATTGGTCATCAGCTGGCTGTCTATGTCCCGCATCAATATAGACCAAAGTACAGAGGGTTAGGCTATGCTATTGTGCACCTACCTGATGCATCAGAAGGTGCGAGGCCCTTGCTAAATTCTGTGCACAGACTTTGAGATCTATACTTTAGACTGTATCTAAACCTGCTCCAACATGGACTGACATTCTGGCCTACTTTCAGCCGATGCGACTTGTCTGTCGCTGAACAGTCGCTTTTTATGTATTCAGCACCTATGTATAATGTTGTAAAAATGCTCTAGAAGCTAAAGTCGCAGAAATGTCACACATATTTGGCCTGCAACTTTCTGTGCGACAAATTCAGACAGGAAAAATCAGTATAAATCCTTAGAAAATTATCCCCCAGTGTCTCCATCTGCTGGCGGTATTGAATAAGCATTGCTGCACTGATGGGGTATGCATTAGACGAAAAAAAAGAAGAAAAAGAAGAATAATACGCCCAGAAAAGAGGCGAAAAGGAGAAAAACGTAAAAAAACGTGAAAAAAAAGTAAGAGGAAGAGAAGGGAAAAAAAGGTGGAAATGGGTTTAAAAGTGATTTCGGCGGAGAAATATATATATATATATATATATATATATATATATATATATATATACGCGCACACACACACATATATATAAACGTATTCTCCGTTGAGATATTGCAGCCGCTGCTGTGTCCAGGCCCAGGAGCCTTAGCACTGTGCTGTGATGTCACTCAATACCACTGACATCACTAGGTGTAAACAACATCTCTCCTTTGCTGTGTATGTGACTATGGAGCTGTTTGGTGATGTCGTCTATTATGGCCTTCATAGAAGCAACAGGAGATTGTTGCATCCATCTAGAACCCTCAGAACTACAGTGCTATGATGTCACTCACTTCCACAGGCCTTGCAGAGTGTAAACAACAACAACCCAGCTTTGTTGTGTATGTAACCATAGGGATTTGTGATGTCACCTAGAACCTTCACAGCAGCGACAGCTTTATGAGGAGCATCAGCACTGCTCTGCCTGAGCAGAACCATCACCGCCATAGGTTGTCAAATAACCCGGGTTTAACCCACACAGGTAAGTCCAATGGGGTGCAGGCATGTCCTCTATGCTTACAGCTTCCCGTGGGTGTTGGTTTGATACCGTTTGGGGACAGCCAAGGAGGCATCTGCAGGCAACAAAGGTAGGTGTGTGCTTGTGTGTGTGTTTCCTATGCAGATCCTAAGCCCAGTGTCACATGCAAGTAGGAGGAGTAAGAAGGGTTCCTGGCAAATCCGGGTTATGGATTGCATTTAAAAAGGCCCCGTGGGAGTGCAATGGGCCCCTGTCTTGCTGCTTAGCAATAATGGTATGGGTTTAGGTTCTGCTGTGTGTACTGGTGGTTGACTGCCCCACAGCCCAGAGTGTGCATGGAAAATTGTCTGGCAGCCTCCCTGACAGCAAGCAGTGATAGTGCCCATGAAGGGCACCTTGTTGGGCCCGCCCCTTTCACGGTTATCGCTTCTCGGCCTTTTGGCTAAGATCAAGTGTAGTATCTGTTCTTATCAGTTTTTCATGCCGGTGTACAGTGACGCCGGTATGGGGCTGGTGGGGATGGGTGCTGCATGGAGGATGCAGGTGTACCAGGGCTTTCCGGGGCTGGTTCTGAGGAATCAGCTCGACGGCTGCCCCGATGTGACCTGTTCCCTCCGGGTCTCGCCATAAGGCTGAGAGGGTCTAGAGCCGAGGTACTTTTGTGCCTCGGGGAGTGGTGACCCCGAGGTGCCGAAACTCACTGGGAGAATAGACTCACTGAGTTGAAGCACGGGCACCATAATCTCTTCACCTTGTGGCACTCACCTCTTGATTCCCGGCCTTCTGGCTAGGATCAGAGAAATTTTTATAGATCCGGCCGGATGTCCGGGCAGTATATCTGCACACATTCACTTATTTATTTCTTTTTTGTTTCACTGTGTCACTTTTTGCGTGTTGTGTGTTCACAGGATTTGTCAGGATGCGGTAGCCCTTCTGGGTGTCCCTCCTGGCGGTCTAGGGGAGGTGTGTGTGGCCATTAGGTTCCGCACCTCCCTGCAAACACCCCGGGTACTCCTGCTTTGGCAGGGTACCTACCGTAATCGGCTCTGCGGGCAGATACCTTGGCTAACGCCAAGGGGGATGCCGGGAGCATTTGTGGTCCCCTAGTAGCTTCGGCGAAAAGGGACATCGAACCTGGAACCTCGCAGGTACCTTTTGGTCCGGAGGCGAAGGGTAAGGTTTGTTGGGGGGCCTCTCTCCTATCGGAGAAGGGCTTGCGATAGACCGCATCCTTTGTGCACGTTTTTTTAGTGTAACACGTTTGCACTTTTTCTTGCACTTTGGGTGAATCGAAAGCACGTTCCTCGGCTTTAGATAAAAAAGAAAAAAATCTGTTCTTATCAGTTTAATATCTGATACGTCCCCTATCTGGGGACCATATATTAAATGGATTTTTGAGAACGGGGGCCGATTTCGAAGCTTGCTTCCGTCGCCCTATGCATTGACCCGATATGGCAGTATCTTCGGGTACAGTGCACCACCCCCTTACAGGGTTAAAAAGAAAGATTCCTACTTTCATTGCTACCTGCTTGCTGGCTAGCCAGCTAGCCAGCCCTGTGGGCCTTGCTGCTGCTGCAGCCAAAAAACAAAAGGTGGTGCTGCTGCTGCTTCTGCTGCTTCTGCTTCTGCTTGTGTCTGGCCGCTGTTGGAGCGTCCAGGCACAGGACTTCTGCTGCTGCTGACTAAATGGCCTCCTTAATTGGATCATTTGAGTAGCCAGCACACCTGTGCAGGTAGGGCATGACATGATAGGCAGCTGCCTTGATAGCGGGTGGGTGCTGAATGTTCCTAATTGACAAAATAAGATTAATGCTTATGAAGAAATATAAAATCTCATCCCTTCCCCAATATCGCGCCACACCCCTACCCCTTAATTCCCTGGTTGAACTTGATGGACATATGTCTTTTTTCGACCGTACTAACTATGTAACTATGTAACAGAACATGGGGGGGGGGGGGGGGGTCTCCTGGCTGTTCACACAGGTGTGTCATTGCTGTACATTGACCATGCATTGCTTCTGTGGTATTGCAAAGGCAAAGACAAATGCTTCCAGCCATCCATTGCACTAATGGATTGGTCATCAGCTGGCTGTCTATGTCCCGCATCAATATAGACCAAAGTACAGAGGGTTAGGCTATGCTATTGTGCACCTACCTGATGCATCAGAAGGTGCGAGGCCCTTGCTAAATTCTGTGCACAGACTTTGAGATCTATACTTTAGACGGTATCTAAACCTGCTCCAACATGGACTGACATTCTGGCCTACTTTCAGCCGATGCGACTTGTCTGTCGCTGAACAGTCGCTTTTTATGTATTCAGCACCTATGTATAATGTTGTAAAAATGCTCTAGAAGCTAAAGTCGCAGAAATGTCACACATATTTGGCCTGCAACTTTCTGTGCGACAAATTCAGACAGGAAAAATCAGTATAAATCCTTAGAAAATTATCCCCCAGTGTCTCCATCTGCTGGCGGTATTGAATAAGCATTGCTGCACTGATGGGGTATGCATTAGACGAAAAAAAAGAAGAAAAAGAAGAAAAATACGCCCAGAAGAGAGGCGAAAAGGAGAAAAACGTAAAAAAACGTGAAAAAAAAGTAAGAGGAAGAGAAGGGAAAAAAAGGTGGAAATGGGTTTAAAAGTGATTTCGGCAGAGAAATATATATATATATATATATATATATATATATATATATATATATACGCGCACACACACACACATATATATAAACGTATTCTCCGTTGAGATATTGCAGCCGCTGCTGTGTCCAGGCCCAGGAGCCTTAGCACTGTGCTGTGATGTCACTCAATACCACTGACATCACTAGGTGTAAACAACATCTCTCCTTTGCTGTGTATGTGACTATGGAGCTGTTTGGTGATGTCGTCTATTATGGCCTTCATAGAAGCAACAGGAGATTGTTGCATCCATCTAGAACCCTCAGAACTACAGTGCTATGATGTCACTCACTTCCACAGGCCTTGCAGAGTGTAAACAACAACAACCCAGCTTTGTTGTGTATGTAACCATAGGGATTTGTGATGTCACCTAGAACCTTCACAGCAGCGACAGCTTTATGAGGAGCATCAGCACTGCTCTGCCTGAGCAGAACCATCACCGCCATAGGTTGTCAAATAACCCGGGTTTAACCCACACAGGTAAGTCCAATGGGGTGCAGGCATGTCCTCTATGCTTACAGCTTCCCGTGGGTGTTGGTTTGATACCGTTTGGGGACAGCCAAGGAGGCATCTGCAGGCAACAAAGGTAGGTGTGTGCTTGTGTGTGTGTTTCCTATGCAGATCCTAAGCCCAGTGTCACATGCAAGTAGGAGGAGTAAGAAGGGTTCCTGGCAAATCCGGGTTATGGATTGCATTTAAAAAGGCCCCGTGGGAGTGCAATGGGCCCCTGTCTTGCTGCTTAGCAATAATGGTATGGGTTTAGGTTCTGCTGTGTGTACTGGTGGTTGACTGCCCCCCAGCCCAGAGTGTGCATGGAAAATTGTCTGGCAGCCTCCCTGACAGCAAGCAGTGATAGTGCCCATGAAGGGCACCTTGTTGGGCCCGCCCCTTTCACGGTTATCGCTTCTCGGCCTTTTGGCTAAGATCAAGTGTAGTATCTGTTCTTATCAGTTTAATATCTGATACGTCCCCTATCTGGGGACCATATATTAAATGGATTTTTGAGAACGGGGGCCGATTTCGAAGCTTGCTTCCGTCGCCCTATGCATTGACCCGATATGGCAGTATCTTCGGGTACAGTGCACCACCCCCTTACAGGGTTAAAAAGAAAGATTCCTACTTTCATTGCTACCTGCTTGCTGGCTAGCCAGCTAGCCAGCCCTGTGGGCCTTGCTGCTGCTGCAGCCAAAAAACAAAAGGTGGTGCTGCTGCTGCTTCTGCTGCTTCTGCTTCTGCTTGTGTCTGGCCGCTGTTGGAGCGTCCAGGCACAGGACTTCTGCTGCTGCTGACTAAATGGCCTCCTTAATTGGATCATTTGAGTAGCCAGCACACCTGTGCAGGTAGGGCATGACATGATAGGCAGCTGCCTTGATAGCGGGTGGGTGCTGAATGTTCCTAATTGACAAAATAAGATTAATGCTTATGAAGAAATATAAAATCTCATCCCTTCCCCAATATCGCGCCACACCCCTACCCCTTAATTCCCTGGTTGAACTTGATGGACATATGTCTTTTTTCGACCGTACTAACTATGTAACTATGTAACATAACATGGGGGGGGGGGGGGGTCTCCTGGCTGTTCACACAGGTGTGTCATTGCTGTACATTGACCATGCATTGCTTCTGTGGTATTGCAAAGGCAAAGACAAATGCTTCCAGCCATCCATTGCACTAATGGATTGGTCATCAGCTGGCTGTCTATGTCCCGCATCAATATAGACCAAAGTACAGAGGGTTAGGCTATGCTATTGTGCACCTACCTGATGCATCAGAAGGTGCGAGGCCCTTGCTAAATTCTGTGCACAGACTTTGAGATCTATACTTTAGACTGTATCTAAACCTGCTCCAACATGGACTGACATTCTGGCCTACTTTCAGCCGATGCGACTTGTCTGTCGCTGAACAGTCGCTTTTTATGTATTCAGCACCTATGTATAATGTTGTAAAAATGCTCTAGAAGCTAAAGTCGCAGAAATGTCACACATATTTGGCCTGCAACTTTCTGTGCGACAAATTCAGACAGGAAAAATCAGTATAAATCCTTAGAAAATTATCCCCCAGTGTCTCCATCTGCTGGCGGTATTGAATAAGCATTGCTGCACTGATGGGGTATGCATTAGACGAAAAAAAAGAAGAAAAAGAAGAATAATACGCCCAGAAAAGAGGCGAAAAGGAGAAAAACGTGAAAAAAAAGTAAGAGGAAGAGAAGGGAAAAAAAGGTGGAAATGGGTTTAAAAGTGATTTCGGCGGAGAAATATATATATATATATATATATATATATATATATATATATATATATATACGCGCACACACACACATATATATAAACGTATTCTCCGTTGAGATATTGCAGCCGCTGCTGTGTCCAGGCCCAGGAGCCTTAGCACTGTGCTGTGATGTCACTCAATACCACTGACATCACTAGGTGTAAACAACATCTCTCCTTTGCTGTGTATGTGACTATGGAGCTGTTTGGTGATGTCGTCTATTATGGCCTTCATAGAAGCAACAGGAGATTGTTGCATCCATCTAGAACCCTCAGAACTACAGTGCTATGATGTCACTCACTTCCACAGGCCTTGCAGAGTGTAAACAACAACAACCCAGCTTTGTTGTGTATGTAACCATAGGGATTTGTGATGTCACCTAGAACCTTCACAGCAGCGACAGCTTTATGAGGAGCATCAGCACTGCTCTGCCTGAGCAGAACCATCACCGCCATAGGTTGTCAAATAACCCGGGTTTAACCCACACAGGTAAGTCCAATGGGGTGCAGGCATGTCCTCTATGCTTACAGCTTCCCGTGGGTGTTGGTTTGATACCGTTTGGGGACAGCCAAGGAGGCATCTGCAGGCAACAAAGGTAGGTGTGTGCTTGTGTGTGTGTTTCCTATGCAGATCCTCATCCCAGTGTCACATGCAAGTAGGAGGAGTAAGAAGGGTTCCTGGCAAATCCGGGTTATGGATTGCATTTAAAAAGGCCCCGTGGGAGTGCAATGGGCCCCTGTCTTGCTGCTTAGCAATAATGGTATGGGTTTAGGTTCTGCTGTGTGTACTGGTGGTTGACTGCCCCCCAGCCCAGAGTGTGCATGGAAAATTGTCTGGCAGCCTCCCTGACAGCAAGCAGTGATAGTGCCCATGAAGGGCACCTTGTTGGGCCCGCCCCTTTCACGGTTATCGCTTCTCGGCCTTTTGGCTAAGATCAAGTGTAGTATCTGTTCTTATCAGTTTAATATCTGATACGTCCCCTATCTGGGGACCATATATTAAATGGATTTTTGAGAACGGGGGCCGATTTCGAAGCTTGCTTCCGTCGCCCTATGCATTGACCCGATATGGCAGTATCTTCGGGTACAGTGCACCACCCCCTTACAGGGTTAAAAAGAAAGATTCCTACTTTCATTGCTACCTGCTTGCTGGCTAGCCAGCTAGCCAGCCCTGTGGGCCTTGCTGCTGCTGCAGCCAAAAAACAAAAGGTGGTGCTGCTGCTGCTTCTGCTGCTTCTGCTTCTGCTTGTGTCTGGCCGCTGTTGGAGCGTCCAGGCACAGGACTTCTGCTGCTGCTGACTAAATGGCCTCCTTAATTGGATCATTTGAGTAGCCAGCACACCTGTGCAGGTAGGGCATGACATGATAGGCAGCTGCCTTGATAGCGGGTGGGTGCTGAATGTTCCTAATTGACAAAATAAGATTAATGCTTATGAAGAAATATAAAATCTCATCCCTTCCCCAATATCGCGCCACACCCCTACCCCTTAATTCCCTGGTTGAACTTGATGGACATATGTCTTTTTTCGACCGTACTAACTATGTAACTATGTAACATAACATGGGGGGGGGGGGGGTCTCCTGGCTGTTCACACAGGTGTGTCATTGCTGTACATTGACCATGCATTGCTTCTGTGGTATTGCAAAGGCAAAGACAAATGCTTCCAGCCATCCATTGCACTAATGGATTGGTCATCAGCTGGCTGTCTATGTCCCGCATCAATATAGACCAAAGTACAGAGGGTTAGGCTATGCTATTGTGCACCTACCTGATGCATCAGAAGGTGCGAGGCCCTTGCTAAATTCTGTGCACAGACTTTGAGATCTATACTTTAGACTGTATCTAAACCTGCTCCAACATGGACTGACATTCTGGCCTACTTTCAGCCGATGCGACTTGTCTGTCGCTGAACAGTCGCTTTTTATGTATTCAGCACCTATGTATAATGTTGTAAAAATGCTCTAGAAGCTAAAGTCGCAGAAATGTCACACATATTTGGCCTGCAACTTTCTGTGCGACAAATTCAGACAGGAAAAATCAGTATAAATCCTTAGAAAATTATCCCCCAGTGTCTCTATCTGCTGGCGGTATTGAATAAGCATTGCTGCACTGATGGGGTATGCATTAGACGAAAAAAAAGAAGAAAAAGAAGAATAATACGCCCAGAAAAGAGGCGAAAAGGAGAAAAACGTAAAAAAACGTGAAAAAAAAGTAAGAGGAAGAGAAGGGAAAAAAAGGTGGAAATGGGTTTAAAAGTGATTTCGGCGGAGAAATATATATATATATATATATATATATATATATATGTATATATACGCGCACACACACACATATATATAAACGTATTCTCCGTTGAGATATTGCAGCCGCTGCTGTGTCCAGGCCCAGGAGCCTTAGCACTGTGCTGTGATGTCACTCAATACCACTGACATCACTAGGTGTAAACAACATCTCTCCTTTGCTGTGTATGTGACTATGGAGCTGTTTGGTGATGTCGTCTATTATGGCCTTCATAGAAGCAACAGGAGATTGTTGCATCCATCTAGAACCCTCAGAACTACAGTGCTATGATGTCACTCACTTCCACAGGCCTTGCAGAGTGTAAACAACAACAACCCAGCTTTGTTGTGTATGTAACCATAGGGATTTGTGATGTCACCTAGAACCTTCACAGCAGCGACAGCTTTATGAGGAGCATCAGCACTGCTCTGCCTGAGCAGAACCATCACCGCCATAGGTTGTCAAATAACCCGGGTTTAACCCACACAGGTAAGTCCAATGGGGTGCAGGCATGTCCTCTATGCTTACAGCTTCCCGTGGGTGTTGGTTTGATACCGTTTGGGGACAGCCAAGGAGGCATCTGCAGGCAACAAAGGTAGGTGTGTGCTTGTGTGTGTGTTTCCTATGCAGATCCTAAGCCCAGTGTCACATGCAAGTAGGAGGAGTAAGAAGGGTTCCTGGCAAATCCGGGTTATGGATTGCATTTAAAAAGGCCCCGTGGGAGTGCAATGGGCCCCTGTCTTGCTGCTTAGCAATAATGGTATGGGTTTAGGTTCTGCTGTGTGTACTGGTGGTTGACTGCCCCCCAGCCCAGAGTGTGCATGGAAAATTGTCTGGCAGCCTCCCTGACAGCAAGCAGTGATAGTGCCCATGAAGGGCACCTTCTTGGGCCCGCCCCTTTCACGGTTATTGCTTCTCGGCCTTTTGGCTAAGATCAAGTGTAGTATCTGTTCTTATCAGTTTAATATCTGATACGTCCCCTATCTGGGGACCATATATTAAATGAATTTTTGAGAACGGGGGCCGATTTCGAAGCTTGCTTCCGTCGCCCTATGCATTGACCCGATATGGCAGTATCTTCGGGTACAGTGCACCACCCCCTTACAGGGTTAAAAAGAAAGATTCCTACTTTCATTGCTACTTGCTTGCTGGCTAGCCAGCTAGCCAGCCCTGTGGGCCTTGCTGCTGCTGCAGCCAAAAAACAAAAGGTGGTGCTGCTGCTGCTTCTGCTGCTTCTGCTTCTGCTTGTGTCTGGCCGCTGTTGGAGCGTCCAGGCACAGGACTTCTGCTGCTGCTGACTAAATGGCCTCCTTAATTGGATCATTTGAGTAGCCAGCACACCTGTGCAGGTAGGGCATGACATGATAGGCAGCTGCCTTGATAGCGGGTGGGTGCTGAATGTTCCTAATTGACAAAATAAGATTAATGCTTATGAAGAAATATAAAATCTCATCCCTTCCCCAATATCGCGCCACACCCCTACCCCTTAATTCCCTGGTTGAACTTGATGGACATATGTCTTTTTTCGACCGTACTAACTATGTAACTATGTAACATAACATGGGGGGGGGGGGGGGGGTCTCCTGGCTGTTCACACAGGTGTGTCATTGCTGTACATTGACCATGCATTGCTTCTGTGGTATTGCAAAGGCAAAGACAAATGCTTCCAGCCATCCATTGCACTAATGGATTGGTCATCAGCTGGCTGTCTATGTCCCGCATCAATATAGACCAAAGTACAGAGGGTTAGGCTATGCTATTGTGCACCTACCTGATGCATCAGAAGGTGCGAGGCCCTTGCTAAATTCTGTGCACAGACTTTGAGATCTATACTTTAGACTGTATCTAAACCTGCTCCAACATGGACTGACATTCTGGCCTACTTTCAGCCGATGCGACTTGTCTGTCGCTGAACAGTCGCTTTTTATGTATTCAGCACCTATGTATAATGTTGTAAAAATGCTCTAGAAGCTAAAGTCGCAGAAATGTTACACATATTTGGCCTGCAACTTTCTGTGCGACAAATTCAGACAGGAAAAATCAGTATAAATCCTTAGAAAATTATCCCCCAGTGTCTCCATCTGCTGGCGGTATTGAATAAGCATTGCTGCACTGATGGGGTATGCATTAGACGAAAAAAAAGAAGAAAAAGAAGAATAATACGCCCAGAAAAGAGGCGAAAAGGAGAAAAACGTAAAAAAACGTGAAAAAAAAGTAAGAGGAAGAGAAGGGAAAAAAAGGTGGAAATGGGTTTAAAAGTGATTTCGGCGGAGAATATATATATATATATATATATATATATATATATATATATACGCGCACACACACACACATATATATAAACGTATTCTCCGTTGAGATATTGCAGCCGCTGCTGTGTCCAGGCCCAGGAGCCTTAGCACTGTGCTGTGATGTCACTCAATACCACTGACATCACTAGGTGTAAACAACATCTCTCCTTTGCTGTGTATGTGACTATGGAGCTGTTTGGTGATGTCGTCTATTATGGCCTTCATAGAAGCAACAGGAGATTGTTGCATCCATCTAGAACCCTCAGAACTACAGTGCTATGATGTCACTCACTTCCACAGGCCTTGCAGAGTGTAAACAACAACAACCCAGCTTTGTTGTGTATGTAACCATAGGGATTTGTGATGTCACCTAGAACCTTCACAGCAGCGACAGCTTTATGAGGAGCATCAGCACTGCTCTGCCTGAGCAGAACCATCACCGCCATAGGTTGTCAAATAACCCGGGTTTAACCCACACAGGTAAGTCCAATGGGGTGCAGGCATGTCCTCTATGCTTACAGCTTCCCGTGGGTGTTGGTTTGATACCGTTTGGGGACAGCCAAGGAGGCATCTGCAGGCAACAAAGGTAGGTGTGTGCTTGTGTGTGTGTTTCCTATGCAGATCCTAAGCCCAGTGTCACATGCAAGTAGGAGGAGTAAGAAGGGTTCCTGGCAAATCCGGGTTATGGATTGCATTTAAAAAGGCCCCGTGGGAGTGCAATGGGCCCCTGTCTTGCTGCTTAGCAATAATGGTATGGGTTTAGGTTCTGCTGTGTGTACTGGTGGTTGACTGCCCCCCAGCCCAGAGTGTGCATGGAAAATTGTCTGGCAGCCTCCCTGACAGCAAGCAGTGATAGTGCCCATGAAGGGCACCTTGTTGGGCCCGCCCCTTTCACGGTTATCGCTTCTCGGCCTTTTGGCTAAGATCAAGTGTAGTATCTGTTCTTATCAGTTTAATATCTGATACGTCCCCTATCTGGGGACCATATATTAAATGGATTTTTGAGAACGGGGGCCGATTTCGAAGCTTGCTTCCGTCGCCCTATGCATTGACTCGATATGGCAGTATCTTCGGGTACAGTGCACCACCCCCTTACAGGGTTAAAAAGAAAGATTCCTACTTTCATTGCTACCTGCTTGCTGGCTAGCCAGCTAGCCAGCCCTGTGGGCCTTGCTGCTGCTGCAGCCAAAAAACAAAAGGTGGTGCTGCTGCTGCTTCTGCTGCTTCTGCTTGTGTCTGGCCGCTGTTGGAGCGTCCAGGCACAGGACTTCTGCTGCTGCTGACTAAATGGCCTCCTTAATTGGATCATTTGAGTAGCCAGCACACCTGTGCAGGTAGGGCATGACATGATAGGCAGCTGCCTTGATAGCGGGTGGGTCCTGAATGTTCCTAATTGACAAAATAAGATTAATGCTTATGAAGAAATATAAAATCTCATCCCTTCCCCAATATCGCGCCACACCCCTACCCCTTAATTCCCTGGTTGAACTTGATGGACATATGTCTTTTTTCGACCGTACTAACTATGTAACTATGTAACATAACATGGGGGGGGGGGGGGTCTCCTGGCTGTTCACACAGGTGTGTCATTGCTGTACATTGACCATGCATTGCTTCTGTGGTATTGCAAAGGCAAAGACAAATGCTTCCAGCCATCCATTGCACTAATGGATTGGTCATCAGCTGGCTGTCTATGTCCCGCATCAATATAGACCAAAGTACAGAGGGTTAGGCTATGCTATTGTGCACCTACCTGATGCATCAGAAGGTGCGAGGCCCTTGCTAAATTCTGTGCACAGACTTTGAGATCTATACTTTAGACTGTATCTAAACCTGCTCCAACATGGACTGACATTCTGGCCTACTTTCAGCCGATGCGACTTGTCTGTCGCTGAACAGTCGCTTTTTATGTATTCAGCACCTATGTATAATGTTGTAAAAATGCTCTAGAAGCTAAAGTCGCAGAAATGTCACACATATTTGGCCTGCAACTTTCTGTGCGACAAATTCAGACAGGAAAAATCAGTATAAATCCTTAGAAAATTATCCCCCAGTGTCTCCATCTGCTGGCGGTATTGAATAAGCATTGCTGCACTGATGGGGTATGCATTAGACGAAAAAAAAGAAGAAAAAGAAGAATAATACGCCCAGAAAAGAGGCGAAAAGGAGAAAAACGTGAAAAAAAAGTAAGAGGAAGAGAAGGGAAAAAAAGGTGGAAATGGGTTTAAAAGTGATTTCGGCGGAGAAATATATATATATATATATATATATATATATATATATATATATATATATACGCGCACACACACACATATATATAAACGTATTCTCCGTTGAGATATTGCAGCCGCTGCTGTGTCCAGGCCCAGGAGCCTTAGCACTGTGCTGTGATGTCACTCAATACCACTGACATCACTAGGTGTAAACAACATCTCTCCTTTGCTGTGTATGTGACTATGGAGCTGTTTGGTGATGTCGTCTATTATGGCCTTCATAGAAGCAACAGGAGATTGTTGCATCCATCTAGAACCCTCAGAACTACAGTGCTATGATGTCACTCACTTCCACAGGCCTTGCAGAGTGTAAACAACAACAACCCAGCTTTGTTGTGTATGTAACCATAGGGATTTGTGATGTCACCTAGAACCTTCACAGCAGCGACAGCTTTATGAGGAGCATCAGCACTGCTCTGCCTGAGCAGAACCATCACCGCCATAGGTTGTCACATAACCCGGGTTTAACCCACACAGGTAAGTCCAATGGGGTGCAGGCATGTCCTCTATGCTTACAGCTTCCCGTGGGTGTTGGTTTGATACCGTTTGGGGACAGCCAAGGAGGCATCTGCAGGCAACAAAGGTAGGTGTGTGCTTGTGTGTGTGTTTCCTATGCAGATCCTCAGCCCAGTGTCACATGCAAGTAGGAGGAGTAAGAAGGGTTCCTGGCAAATCCGGGTTATGGATTGCATTTAAAAAGGCCCCGTGGGAGTGCAATGGGCCCCTGTCTTGCTGCTTAGCAATAATGGTATGGGTTTAGGTTCTGCTGTGTGTACTGGTGGTTGACTGCCCCCCAGCCCAGAGTGTGCATGGAAAATTGTCTGGCAGCCTCCCTGACAGCAAGCAGTGATAGTGCCCATGAAGGGCACCTTGTTGGGCCCGCCCCTTTCACGGTTATCGCTTCTCGGCCTTTTGGCTAAGATCAAGTGTAGTATCTGTTCTTATCAGTTTAATATCTGATACGTCCCCTATCTGGGGACCATATATTAAATGGATTTTTGAGAACGGGGGCCGATTTCGAAGCTTGCTTCCGTCGCCCTATGCATTGACCCGATATGGCAGTATCTTCGGGTACAGTGCACCACCCCCTTACAGGGTTAAAAAGAAAGATTCCTACTTTCATTGCTACCTGCTTGCTGGCTAGCCAGCTAGCCAGCCCTGTGGGCCTTGCTGCTGCTGCAGCCAAAAAACAAAAGGTGGTGCTGCTGCTGCTTCTGCTGCTTCTGCTTCTGCTTGTGTCTGGCCGCTGTTGGAGCGTCCAGGCACAGGACTTCTGCTGCTGCTGACTAAATGGCCTCCTTAATTGGATCATTTGAGTAGCCAGCACACCTGTGCAGGTAGGGCATGACATGATAGGCAGCTGCCTTGATAGCGGGTGGGTGCTGAATGTTCCTAATTGACAAAATAAGATTAATGCTTATGAAGAAATATAAAATCTCATCCCTTCCCCAATATCGCGCCACACCCCTACCCCTTAATTCCCTGGTTGAACTTGATGGACATATGTCTTTTTTCGACCGTACTAACTATGTAACTATGTAACATAACATGGGGGGGGGGGGGGGGTCTCCTGGCTGTTCACACAGGTGTGTCATTGCTGTACATTGACCATGCATTGCTTCTGTGGTATTGCAAAGGCAAAGACAAATGCTTCCAGCCATCCATTGCACTAATGGATTGGTCATCAGCTGGCTGTCTATGTCCCGCATCAATATAGACCAAAGTACAGAGGGTTAGGCTATGCTATTGTGCACCTACCTGATGCATCAGAAGGTGCGAGGCCCTTGCTAAATTCTGTGCACAGACTTTGAGATCTATACTTTAGACTGTATCTAAACCTGCTCCAACATGGACTGACATTCTGGCCTACTTTCAGCCGATGCGACTTGTCTGTCGCTGAACAGTCGCTTTTTATGTATTCAGCACCTATGTATAATGTTGTAAAAATGCTCTAGAAGCTAAAGTCGCAGAAATGTCACACATATTTGGCCTGCAACTTTCTGTGCGACAAATTCAGACAGGAAAAATCAGTATAAATCCTTAGAAAATTATCCCCCAGTGTCTCTATCTGCTGGCGGTATTGAATAAGCATTGCTGCACTGATGGGGTATGCATTAGACGAAAAAAAAGAAGAAAAAGAAGAATAATACGCCCAGAAAAGAGGCGAAAAGGAGAAAAACGTAAAAAAACGTGAAAAAAAAGTAAGAGGAAGAGAAGGGAAAAAAAGGTGGAAATGGGTTTAAAAGTGATTTCGGCGGAGAAATATATATATATATATATATATATATATATATATGTATATATACGCGCACACACACACATATATATAAACGTATTCTCCGTTGAGATATTGCAGCCGCTGCTGTGTCCAGGCCCAGGAGCCTTAGCACTGTGCTGTGATGTCACTCAATACCACTGACATCACTAGGTGTAAACAACATCTCTCCTTTGCTGTGTATGTGACTATGGAGCTGTTTGGTGATGTCGTCTATTATGGCCTTCATAGAAGCAACAGGAGATTGTTGCATCCATCTAGAACCCTCAGAACTACAGTGCTATGATGTCACTCACTTCCACAGGCCTTGCAGAGTGTAAACAACAACAACCCAGCTTTGTTGTGTATGTAACCATAGGGATTTGTGATGTCACCTAGAACCTTCACAGCAGCGACAGCTTTATGAGGAGCATCAGCACTGCTCTGCCTGAGCAGAACCATCACCGCCATAGGTTGTCAAATAACCCGGGTTTAACCCACACAGGTAAGTCCAATGGGGTGCAGGCATGTCCTCTATGCTTACAGCTTCCCGTGGGTGTTGGTTTGATACCGTTTGGGGACAGCCAAGGAGGCATCTGCAGGCAACAAAGGTAGGTGTGTGCTTGTGTGTGTGTTTCCTATGCAGATCCTAAGCCCAGTGTCACATGCAAGTAGGAGGAGTAAGAAGGGTTCCTGGCAAATCCGGGTTATGGATTGCATTTAAAAAGGCCCCGTGGGAGTGCAATGGGCCCCTGTCTTGCTGCTTAGCAATAATGGTATGGGTTTAGGTTCTGCTGTGTGTACTGGTGGTTGACTGCCCCCCAGCCCAGAGTGTGCATGGAAAATTGTCTGGCAGCCTCCCTGACAGCAAGCAGTGATAGTGCCCATGAAGGGCACCTTCTTGGGCCCGCCCCTTTCACGGTTATTGCTTCTCGGCCTTTTGGCTAAGATCAAGTGTAGTATCTGTTCTTATCAGTTTAATATCTGATACGTCCCCTATCTGGGGACCATATATTAAATGAATTTTTGAGAACGGGGGCCGATTTCGAAGCTTGCTTCCGTCGCCCTATGCATTGACCCGATATGGCAGTATCTTCGGGTACAGTGCACCACCCCCTTACAGGGTTAAAAAGAAAGATTCCTACTTTCATTGCTACTTGCTTGCTGGCTAGCCAGCTAGCCAGCCCTGTGGGCCTTGCTGCTGCTGCAGCCAAAAAACAAAAGGTGGTGCTGCTGCTGCTTCTGCTGCTTCTGCTTCTGCTTGTGTCTGGCCGCTGTTGGAGCGTCCAGGCACAGGACTTCTGCTGCTGCTGACTAAATGGCCTCCTTAATTGGATCATTTGAGTAGCCAGCACACCTGTGCAGGTAGGGCATGACATGATAGGCAGCTGCCTTGATAGCGGGTGGGTGCTGAATGTTCCTAATTGACAAAATAAGATTAATGCTTATGAAGAAATATAAAATCTCATCCCTTCCCCAATATCGCGCCACACCCCTACCCCTTAATTCCCTGGTTGAACTTGATGGACATATGTCTTTTTTCGACCGTACTAACTATGTAACTATGTAACATAACATGGGGGGGGGGGGGGGTCTCCTGGCTGTTCACACAGGTGTGTCATTGCTGTACATTGACCATGCATTGCTTCTGTGGTATTGCAAAGGCAAAGACAAATGCTTCCAGCCATCCATTGCACTAATGGATTGGTCATCAGCTGGCTGTCTATGTCCCGCATCAATATAGACCAAAGTACAGAGGGTTAGGCTATGCTATTGTGCACCTACCTGATGCATCAGAAGGTGCGAGGCCCTTGCTAAATTCTGTGCACAGACTTTGAGATCTATACTTTAGACTGTATCTAAACCTGCTCCAACATGGACTGACATTCTGGCCTACTTTCAGCCGATGCGACTTGTCTGTCGCTGAACAGTCGCTTTTTATGTATTCAGCACCTATGTATAATGTTGTAAAAATGCTCTAGAAGCTAAAGTCGCAGAAATGTCACACATATTTGGCCTGCAACTTTCTGTGCGACAAATTCAGACAGGAAAAATCAGTATAAATCCTTAGAAAATTATCCCCCAGTGTCTCCATCTGCTGGCGGTATTGAATAAGCATTGCTGCACTGATGGGGTATGCATTAGACGAAAAAAAAGAAGAAAAAGAAGAATAATACGCCCAGAAAAGAGGCGAAAAGGAGAAAAACGTAAAAAAACGTGAAAAAAAAGTAAGAGGAAGAGAAGGGAAAAAAAGGTGGAAATGGGTTTAAAAGTGATTTCGGCGGAGAAATATATATATATATATATATATATATATATATATATATATATATACGCGCACACACACACATATATATAAACGTATTCTCCGTTGAGATATTGCAGCCGCTGCTGTGTCCAGGCCCAGGAGCCTTAGCACTGTGCTGTGATGTCACTCAATACCACTGACATCACTAGGTGTAAACAACATCTCTCCTTTGCTGTGTATGTGACTATGGAGCTGTTTGGTGATGTCGTCTATTATGGCCTTCATAGAAGCAACAGGAGATTGTTGCATCCATCTAGAACCCTCAGAACTACAGTGCTATGATGTCACTCACTTCCACAGGCCTTGCAGAGTGTAAACAACAACAACCCAGCTTTGTTGTGTATGTAACCATAGGGATTTGTGATGTCACCTAGAACCTTCACAGCAGCGACAGCTTTATGAGGAGCATCAGCACTGCTCTGCCTGAGCAGAACCATCACCGCCATAGGTTGTCAAATAACCCGGGTTTAACCCACACAGGTAAGTCCAATGGGGTGCATGCATGTCCTCTATGCTTACAGCTTCCCGTGGGTGTTGGTTTGATACCGTTTGGGGACAGCCAAGGAGGCATCTGCAGGCAACAAAGGTAGGTGTGTGCTTGTGTGTGTGTTTCCTATGCAGATCCTAAGCCCAGTGTCACATGCAAGTAGGAGGAGTAAGAAGGGTTCCTGGCAAATCCGGGTTATGGATTGCATTTAAAAAGGCCCCGTGGGAGTGCAATGGGCCCCTGTCTTGCTGCTTAGCAATAATGGTATGGGTTTAGGTTCTGCTGTGTGTACTGGTGGTTGACTGCCCCCCAGCCCAGAGTGTGCATGGAAAATTGTCTGGCAGCCTCCCTGACAGCAAGCAGTGATAGTGCCCATGAAGGGCACCTTGTTGGGCCCGCCCCTTTCACGGTTATCGCTTCTCGGCCTTTTGGCTAAGATCAAGTGTAGTATCTGTTCTTATCAGTTTAATATCTGATACGTCCCCTATCTGGGGACCATATATTAAATGGATTTTTGAGAACGGGGGCCGATTTCGAAGCTTGCTTCCGTCGCCCTATGCATTGACTCGATATGGCAGTATCTTCGGGTACAGTGCACCACCCCCTTACAGGGTTAAAAAGAAAGATTCCTACTTTCATTGCTACCTGCTTGCTGGCTAGCCAGCTAGCCAGCCCTGTGGGCCTTGCTGCTGCTGCAGCCAAAAAACAAAAGGTGGTGCTGCTGCTGCTTCTGCTTGTGTCTGGCCGCTGTTGGAGCGTCCAGGCACAGGACTTCTGCTGCTGCTGACTAAATGGCCTCCTTAATTGGATCATTTGAGTAGCCAGCACACCTGTGCAGGTAGGGCATGACATGATAGGCAGCTGCCTTGATAGCGGGTGGGTCCTGAATGTTCCTAATTGACAAAATAAGATTAATGCTTATGAAGAAATATAAAATCTCATCCCTTCCCCAATATCGCGCCACACCCCTACCCCTTAATTCCCTGGTTGAACTTGATGGACATATGTCTTTTTTCGACCGTACTAACTATGTAACTATGTAACATAACATGGGGGGGGGGGGGGTCTCCTGGCTGTTCACACAGGTGTGTCATTGCTGTACATTGACCATGCATTGCTTCTGTGGTATTGCAAAGGCAAAGACAAATGCTTCCAGCCATCCATTGCACTAATGGATTGGTCATCAGCTGGCTGTCTATGTCCCGCATCAATATAGACCAAAGTACAGAGGGTTAGGCTATGCTATTGTGCACCTACCTGATGCATCAGAAGGTGCGAGGCCCTTGCTAAATTCTGTGCACAGACTTTGAGATCTATACTTTAGACTGTATCTAAACCTGCTCCAACATGGACTGACATTCTGGCCTACTTTCAGCCGATGCGACTTGTCTGTCGCTGAACAGTCGCTTTTTATGTATTCAGCACCTATGTATAATGTTGTAAAAATGCTCTAGAAGCTAAAGTCGCAGAAATGTCACACATATTTGGCCTGCAACTTTCTGTGCGACAAATTCAGACAGGAAAAATCAGTATAAATCCTTAGAAAATTATCCCCCAGTGTCTCCATCTGCTGGCGGTATTGAATAAGCATTGCTGCACTGATGGGGTATGCATTAGACGAAAAAAAAGAAGAAAAAGAAGAATAATACGCCCAGAAAAGAGGCGAAAAGGAGAAAAACGTGAAAAAAAAGTAAGAGGAAGAGAAGGGAAAAAAAGGTGGAAATGGGTTTAAAAGTGATTTCGGCGGAGAAATATATATATATATATATATATATATATATATATATATATATATATATATACGCGCACACACACACATATATATAAACGTATTCTCCGTTGAGATATTGCAGCCGCTGCTGTGTCCAGGCCCAGGAGCCTTAGCACTGTGCTGTGATGTCACTCAATACCACTGACATCACTAGGTGTAAACAACATCTCTCCTTTGCTGTGTATGTGACTATGGAGCTGTTTGGTGATGTCGTCTATTATGGCCTTCATAGAAGCAACAGGAGATTGTTGCATCCATCTAGAACCCTCAGAACTACAGTGCTATGATGTCACTCACTTCCACAGGCCTTGCAGAGTGTAAACAACAACAACCCAGCTTTGTTGTGTATGTAACCATAGGGATTTGTGATGTCACCTAGAACCTTCACAGCAGCGACAGCTTTATGAGGAGCATCAGCACTGCTCTGCCTGAGCAGAACCATCACCGCCATAGGTTGTCAAATAACCCGGGTTTAACCCACACAGGTAAGTCCAATGGGGTGCAGGCATGTCCTCTATGCTTACAGCTTCCCGTGGGTGTTGGTTTGATACCGTTTGGGGACAGCCAAGGAGGCATCTGCAGGCAACAAAGGTAGGTGTGTGCTTGTGTGTGTGTTTCCTATGCAGATCCTCAGCCCAGTGTCACATGCAAGTAGGAGGAGTAAGAAGGGTTCCTGGCAAATCCGGGTTATGGATTGCATTTAAAAAGGCCCCGTGGGAGTGCAATGGGCCCCTGTCTTGCTGCTTAGCAATAATGGTATGGGTTTAGGTTCTGCTGTGTGTACTGGTGGTTGACTGCCCCCCAGCCCAGAGTGTGCATGGAAAATTGTCTGGCAGCCTCCCTGACAGCAAGCAGTGATAGTGCCCATGAAGGGCACCTTGTTGGGCCCGCCCCTTTCACGGTTATCGCTTCTCGGCCTTTTGGCTAAGATCAAGTGTAGTATCTGCATTTGGTCTGGTCGGAAGGTGTCTGTGGTACCCCGCTTCTCGGCCTTGGGGGATTGTCTCTCCTTACGGAGGGACTTCACCCCCTTGCTGCTATTGGGGAGCGGGCTTAGTCCACGGACAACGGGTTGCGATCCCCCTGTCTCTGGGACCTTGTGTCTCAGAAGGCATTTTCGGTACGTTGAGCGTTACCTGTAGCTTCGGAAGCACCTAGGGTACCCCCGACCTCTGCCTTGGGTAAGGGTTCCGCTTTTATAGCGGGATTCCGAGCCCCTGCTGCTATTGGGGAAGGGGCTTAGTCCCTGGGTGTGGAAGATGCCGTTCTCCTGGGCTTTCCCCTCTGGGGAAATGTCGATGCGAAATACCATCCGCATAGAGGTGTCGGAGAGCCATCGTCAGTTGAAGAACCTCCGCTTCATTGCGGAGGTGATTCTTCTTGACTACTTCCGCCTCAATAGGGAGGACATCCTGTGTCTAAATGACCAGGAAAGCCGTGGCCTGTATACCGTCACCTTCACGGCCACGGCGTGTTGCGATAACATCTATGCAACCTTGTCTGGTGCGGACCAGAGGGACGATCGACTCGACGGTCTTTCGTTCCAGTTCCTCTATGGTGAGGAACATATACCGTTGGTGGTGGCTATGCACAGCCCTCATGTGACCACGGAGGATATAGCCACTTTTCTTCGGCGATACTGCGAAGAGGTGCGATTCGCAAACAAAATCTTGAACTCCGTGCGGTTCTGGAACGGCAAGAGGAAGTTCTGGGTCAAGCTCCGTAAGGATCCCGGTGGTATTGGGGGTCTTTGCCATCCGCCCCCAAATTTTGCCATCGGGAGAGTTCGGGGCTTCCTGTTCTATCCTCAAATGCCTATGTATTGCCGAAATTGCTTGAGGTTTGGCCACACCCAGGAGACCTGCGGCGCGGAGCGTGTGATTCGCTGCAATAGGTGTGGCCAAGAAGGTCACATAGCCTCAAGATGTAGCCATACAATAAGGTGCAACCTCTGCGGAGAGGAAAATCACGATTTTAATTCCTGTCCCCATAAAGCAAAAACTACGATGGGTGGGTCAAGGCTGGGCCCACCCAAAGAGGGGACAGGACAAAAGACGTCCTTTTTTAAGATGCCCAAACCCCAGATGGCAGGTACTGATGGGTCCAGGCCCAAGACCTCTGGTGCTCCATCGGGGGGGCCCCCCACCGGTGGTAGTGCTAGGGGGAGGCCATGGGGATTCCACGAAGCCCGGGCGGGTGATCGAGTTTACTGCCCGGGAAATTGAAAGACGTCGATCGACTTCCCTACCTGGCTCAAGAGCCCGCCGAAACTTCTGAAGGGGGCTCACCTGTGGCGGGTGGCAGCCGACGGGCCTCGGTGGGGGCAAAAGTGGACCCCAAAATTGCAGCATAAGCCAGGTACTGGCTTGGCCCAGGGTCGCCCTGCTCCGGACGAAGAGGCCCCGGTGAAAGCCCGCCGGAAGGGGAGTCAGGTGGCCAGGTCTGAGCCGGTCCTGTTACTCCCGCCTATACAGGACAGGGCCAAGAAGACAAGTGGCGCCAACCAGGGTTTGCTGCCCCGCCAGCAGTGGACCCGGTGGGTAAAACTGGCCATCGTCGATCGATGGGGAAGTTGGAGCCAACAGTCCTCAGCAACGCTTGCTGGGGAACAAGCGATGAAAACTTCCAAGGTAGCGGCAAAGGTTCCGGAAAGAGGCCTCACAGGCCCCTGTGCAGCAGTTCCAGTCGTCAAATGATGAAAGAAGACGCAGATCCATCAGCCGGGGGCCAGAGATTACATCGAGTGAGAGCAACACAGAGGATATGGACAGCAGTGTGTGACATTTAAAAGACAAAGAGAAGAAGAAGAGGAAGACATTCAAAGGAAAGCGGCGTGCCGTAGTTCGGACGAGAGCGAGCTCAGGGTCGGGGCATCATCGATCTCAAGCTCCGACCCTCAGAACATCAAGGAGCTGATGACCCCGCAGGCGGGGATGACGGTACGCAGCTTATTATTGACTTTGATTCTCCAAGCACGGACTCTCCATAAACTATGCCTATCCCTGTAAAAATTGCCTCACTCAATGTGAGGTCCTTAAAGAGCCCTGATCGCAGGGCTGCTTTATTTTCTTATCTAGGAGACATGTGACTTTGACCTTTGCCTGCTACAAGAATGTGGAATCCCTAGTAAAATGGACTATAAAGACTTAAAAGAGACTGGAAGCTGGGCCCATCCATATGGTCCGGTGCAAATGACTGTCGTTCTGTGGGTGTTGGGCTGCTCTGCCGAGGGCCAGTCCTTTTCTATTCATACAGTAACTGAGATTGTGCCTGGCAGAGCTCTTTTAATTCATCTATATTTTAATGGACTTTTAATTCGTGTTTTAAATGTGTATGCCCCTCCTGATAAACAGGAGCGGGCAGAACTATTTGAAATTTTACCACTGTTTTGTGTTGGGTCTTCCCCCCTGCTGGTGGGAGGTGATTTTAACTGCATACGTGATGGGGAACACCGGCAGGGTGGGGATATTAATCGTAAAGACCGCACTTCTTACCTGCTTAAAAATTTTATTGATGATTTTAATTGAAAGATTGCTGGAAGGATCTCTTGCCGGAGGACCCAGGCGCCACATGGTCCAATGGAAGAGTGAGCTCCAGAATCGATTTTATTTTTTCCTCTAGAGCTTTTAAACCCCTGAAATGCACGCTCGAGCAGAATATCTTCTCTGATCATAAGCTCCTCTTGGTGGGCCTGGAGCTAGAGGGGGAGCAAAAAGCAAAAAGGGGCCTCTGGAGATTAAACACCACACTCCTAGAGGACCCTGAGATAAAAGAGGAGTTTGTGCGGACCTACCAATGCTGGCAATCACAAAGAAAACCCCACGAGCCTATGCTGCACTGGTGGGAGGGCACCAAATCTAAAATCAGATTTTTTTTTATCAAGCAGGGTAAGAAGAAGGCAAAAATGGAAAAACAGTGGTTTTATGTCTTAACATGCGTTTAAATGTACTTTTTAAATTGAAAGAAGCTGGTATGGATGTAGAAAAATGATATTTTAAACCTTAAAACTGAAATAAAACATGCCATAGAAAAGAAAGGGAAACAAATCATTTTTAACTCACATGTGCAGCACTGGAGGAGGGCGAGAAATGTTCCCGTTTCTTTTTTAAAAAAGTGATGAATAGGAGGGATATCATCCAAAACCTTGAGGGTGAATCCACTCCAAAAGGCATGTTAGATGCAGTTTTTAACTTCTACCAGCTTCTTTTTAATAAGAAAGATCTTAATCCATCCTTTTAGAACATGTTCTTAATTCCCTTGATTTTAAGCTAGATGTTTTAGACCAGGAGGTTTTATCCCGTGATCTTAACTTAGATGAACTTTTATTTGTTTTTAAAAGTTTTTCTAGTGGAAGGCCCCTGGGGAAGATGGTTTACCCATCGAATTTTATTTAGCTTTTTGGGATATTTTAAAGGATGATATGGTTTTATTGTATAAAGAAACTTTTATTGTTAATGAACTTCCCCCTTCCTGGAGGAGGGGGATTGTATCATTACTTTTTAAAAAGGGTGAAAAGGATATGCTAAAAATTGGCGCCCCCATCACACTTTTAAATGTTGATTATAAAGTTTTAGCCAAGTTATTAGCTGTCCGTTTTAAACCTTTTATTCATAAATTAATTCACCCCAAATCAGGTTTGTGGGGTACCTGGAAAGGTCTATAGCTGAATCCCTAAATATTTTAAGAGATGTTTTATGGTATTTTAAGGATAGAAATCAAACTGTAGCAATTTTATCCTTAGACTTTGAAAAAGCCTTTGATAGGGTCTCCCATGATACCTGTTTTTAGTTCTTAAAAAGATGGCAGTGCCTGAAACGATTTTAAGCCGAATCATGCTTTTAATACCGATCCTGTTTTAGTCAAGTCTCTGTTAATGGCTTTTTAACCAGCGGTGTTCCTCTTTTATCAGGTGTCAAACAGGGCTGCCCCCTGTCCCCCACTCCTTTTTATTTGCGCAATCGAACCACTGATGGCCCTCCTCAGGAAAGACCGGGTAGTAAGAGGCGTACCGATACCTGGTGGAGGAGGGGACCCATCTAAAGGTGTTGGGGTACATGGATGATGTCACCATACTGTGCCCGGACTCTCCATCCATGAGGGGGGCATTGAGGAACACCAGCTATTTCTGCGAGGTCTCTGGTTTTTAAGCTAAACACAGATAAATGTGACTGTTTTTTATATTGGCTCCTGGGATTCATCCATCACCCCAGGAGTCACAATGCAACAGGATCAAATTAAAGTTTTAGGTATTGTTTTTAACCAGGTCAATGATGGGAGCCCTAACTGGGATTCAGCTATAGCTAAGATGGAGAAGAAGATTTTAATGTGGAATCTTAGAAACCTTACCATGGAGGGGAAGATTTTAATAATTAAAGATGGTTTACTCCCTATTATGCTATACATTGCCATGGTATTTCCTCCATCTATTTTATACATTAAAAAAATAACTAGAATTGTTTTACTTTTTTATGGGGTTCAAAAATGGAGAAATTAAAGCGTGATTTTATGTACAAAAGTAAAGATAATGGCGGGAAAGATGTTCCTAACCTTTTTACTTTCTTTTACATAAAGTATTTCTGTTTCTGTTTTAAAATTATTAAATCCGATGGCATTTTTAGCTGCTTTTTAAGGTACGCTGCGGGCATGGTTTTTTAAAAGATGGTTGCGCATCCCTCTGAACGCTCCGGTGCTTCTGTGTCCCCCAAAACATTATGTGGTTGTTGGAAAGACAGTCAGGCTCCTAGGTCTCCAAGATTTGGAGCCTGACATACTGGGGACCAGAGAAAGGTATCAAAGGTCCTCAGGCGGAGTGAGGTTACCCTGGCAGTGTCCAATTTCACACAGGCAAGATCCAAAAAGGTATGGCGGAACGTGTACGGGAAGTTTCTGGCGAATGTACACAGGGGATCTTGCCTGGGCAATCGTCCACCAGTGCCTCCCTACTCGTGAGTTTCAGCACAGGCGAGGACTGGTGGCGAGAGCCAAGTGCCCGAGAGATGGCTGCGGAGTGGACGAAACGGGTGCTGCACATATTTTGGAACTGCCCTTTTGCACGGGAGCTTTGGAGGAAGGTAGGCCCACCTTTGAAGTGGGCCTGCGGCCCTAAAAGATTTTAATCACGAATGTGTCTTTTACGGTCTTTTTAACTGCCCCAATTTTAAACAGCAGATGATCTGCTGGATGATTATTAATTGTTTTAAAAATGCCATCTGGAAAGTTAGGAACATCTTACTTTTTAAACATGATTTTATTGATGTTAAAAACTGTATAAAGCTGGCCCTGAGTGAGATGTACATCTATTACCTAAGAGACAAGAAACAGTTGGGGGCCAGCGAGGCAGCATCCATGTGGTGTCCTGCCTCTATGGAACGAAATAACAGTATAATCAGTTTTTATGACATTTGTATAATGTTTTATCCTGCCATTTTTATTTTTTCTCCTTTTATTACTGGTGTTATTATTTGTATTTTAAAACTTTTGTGAACCTTTTATTATTTTGCATTTTAAATTTTGTATGGTTTCTTATTTATTCAATAAAATTTTGTTGAAACCTTATCTGTTCTTATCAGTTTAATATCTGATACGTCCCCTATCTGGGGACCATATATTAAATGGATTTTTGAGAACGGGGGCCCGATTTCGAAGCTTGCTTCCGTCGCCCTATGCATTGACCCGATATGGCAGTATCTTCGGGTACAGTGCACCAACCCCCTTACAGGGTTAAAAAGAAAGATTCCTACTTTCATTGCTACCTGCTTGCTGGCTAGCCAGCTAGCCAGCCCTGTGGGCCTTGCTGCTGCTGCAGCCAAAAAACAAAAGGTGGTGCTGCTGCTGCTTCTGCTGCTTCTGCTTCTGCTTGTGTCTGGCCGCTGTTGGAGCGTCCAGGCACAGGACTTCTGCTGCTGCTGACTAAATGGCCTCCTTAATTGGATCATTTGAGTAGCCAGCACACCTGTGCAGGTAGGTGCATGACATGATAGGCAGCTGCCTTGATAGCGGGTGGGTGCTGAATGTTCCTAATTGACAAAATAAGATTAATGCTTATGAAGAAAATATAAAATCTCATCCCTTCCCCAATATCGCGCCACACCCCTACCCTTAATTCCCTGGTTGAACTTGATGGACATATGTCTTTTTTCGACCGTACTAACTATGTAACTATGTAACATAACATGGGGGGGGGGGGGTCTCCTGGCTGTTCACACAGGTGTGTCATTGCTGTACATTGACCATGCATTGCTTCTGTGGTATTGCAAAGGCAAAGACAAATGCTTCCAGCCATCCATTGCACTAATGGATTGGTCATCAGCTGGCTGTCTATGTCCCGCATCAATAATGACCAAAGTACAGAGGGTTAGGCTATGCTATTGTGCACCTACCTGATGCATCAGAAGGTGCGAGCCCTTGCTAAATTCTGTGCACAGACTTTGAGATCTATACTTTAGACTGTATCTAAACCTGCTCCAACATGGACTGACATTCTGGCCTACTTTCAGCCGATGCGACTTGTCTGTCGCTGAACAGTCGCTTTTTATGTATTCAGCACCTATGTTATAATGTTGTAAAAATGCTCTAGAAGCTAAAGTCGCAGAAATGTCACACATATTTGGCCTGCAACTTTCTGTGCGACAAATTCAGACAGGAAAAATCAGTATAAATCCTTAGAAAATTATCCCCCAGTGTCTCCATCTGCTGGCGGTATTGAATAAGCATTGCTGCACTGATGGGGTATGCATTAGACGAAAAAAAAGAAGAAAAAGAAGAATAATACGCCCAGAAAAGAGGCGAAAAGGAGAAAAACGTAAAAAAACGTGAAAAAAAAGTAAGAGGAAGAGAAGGGAAAAAAAGGTGGAAATGGGTTTAAAAGTGATTTCGGCGGAGAAATATATTATATATATATATATATATATATATGTATATATACGCGCACACACACACATATATATAAACGTATTCTCCGTTGAGATATTGCAGCCGCTGCTGTGTCCAGGCCCAGGAGCCTTAGCACTGTGCTGTGATGTCACTCAATACCACTGACATCACTAGGTGTAAACAACATCTCTCCTTTGCTGTGTATGTGACTATGGAGCTGTTTGGTGATGTCGTCTATTATGGCCTTCATAGAAGCAACAGGAGATTGTTGCATCCATCTAGAACCCTCAGAACTACAGTGCTATGATGTCACTCACTTCCACAGGCCTTGCAGAGTGTAAACAACAACAACCCAGCTTTGTTGTGTATGTAACCATAGGGATTTGTGATGTCACCTAGAACCTTCACAGCAGCGACAGCTTTATGAGGAGCATCAGCACTGCTCTGCCTGAGCAGAACCATCACCGCCATAGGTTGTCAAATAACCCGGGTTTAACCCACACAGGTAAGTCCAATGGGGTGCAGGCATGTCCTCTATGCTTACAGCTTCCCGTGGGTGTTGGTTTGATACCGTTTGGGGACAGCCAAGGAGGCATCTGCAGGCAACAAAGGTAGGTGTGTGCTTGTGTGTGTGTTTCCTATGCAGATCCTAAGCCCAGTGTCACATGCAAGTAGGAGGAGTAAGAAGGGTTCCTGGCAAATCCGGGTTATGGATTGCATTTAAAAAGGCCCCGTGGGAGTGCAATGGGCCCCTGTCTTGCTGCTTAGCAATAATGGTATGGGTTTAGGTTCTGCTGTGTGTACTGGTGGTTGACTGCCCCCCAGCCCAGAGTGTGCATGGAAAATTGTCTGGCAGCCTCCCTGACAGCAAGCAGTGATAGTGCCCATGAAGGGCACCTTCTTGGGCCCGCCCCTTTCACGGTTATTGCTTCTCGGCCTTTTGGCTAAGATCAAGTATCTGTTCTTATCAGTTTAATATCTGATACGTCCCCTATCTGGGGACCATATATTAAATGGATTTTTGAGAACGGGGGCCGATTTCGAAGCTTGCTTCCGTCGCCCTATGCATTGACCCGATATGGCAGTATCTTCGGGTACAGTGCACCACCCCCTTACAGGGTTAAAAAGAAAGATTCCTACTTTCATTGCTACCTGCTTGCTGGCTAGCCAGCTAGCCAGCCCTGTGGGCCTTGCTGCTGCTGCAGCCAAAAAACAAAAGGTGGTGCTGCTGCTGCTTCTGCTGCTTCTGCTTCTGCTTGTGTCTGGCCGCTGTTGGAGCGTCCAGGCACAGGACTTCTGCTGCTGCTGACTAAATGGCCTCCTTAATTGGATCATTTGAGTAGCCAGCACACCTGTGCAGGTAGGGCATGACATGATAGGCAGCTGCCTTGATAGCGGGTGGGTGCTGAATGTTCCTAATTGACAAAATAAGATTAATGCTTATGAAGAAATATAAAATCTCATCCCTTCCCCAATATCGCGCCACACCCCTACCCCTTAATTCCCTGGTTGAACTTGATGGACATATGTCTTTTTTCGACCGTACTAACTATGTAACTATGTAACATAACATGGGGGGGGGGGGGGGGTCTCCTGGCTGTTCACACAGGTGTGTCATTGCTGTACATTGACCATGCATTGCTTCTGTGGTATTGCAAAGGCAAAGACAAATGCTTCCAGCCATCCATTGCACTAATGGATTGGTCATCAGCTGGCTGTCTATGTCCCGCATCAATATAGACCAAAGTACAGAGGGTTAGGCTATGCTATTGTGCACCTACCTGATGCATCAGAAGGTGCGAGGCCCTTGCTAAATTCTGTGCACAGACTTTGAGATCTATACTTTAGACTGTATCTAAACCTGCTCCAACATGGACTGACATTCTGGCCTACTTTCAGCCGATGCGACTTGTCTGTCGCTGAACAGTCGCTTTTTATGTATTCAGCACCTATGTATAATGTTGTAAAAATGCTCTAGAAGCTAAAGTCGCAGAAATGTCACACATATTTGGCCTGCAACTTTCTGTGCGACAAATTCAGACAGGAAAAATCAGTATAAATCCTTAGAAAATTATCCCCCAGTGTCTCCATCTGCTGGCGGTATTGAATAAGCATTGCTGCACTGATGGGGTATGCATTAGACGAAAAAAAAGAAGAAAAAGAAGAATAATACGCCCAGAAAAGAGGCGAAAAGGAGAAAAACGTAAAAAAACGTGAAAAAAAAGTAAGAGGAAGAGAAGGGAAAAAAAGGTGGAAATGGGTTTAAAAGTGATTTCGGCGGAGAAATATATATATATATATATATATATATATATATATATATATACGCGCACACACACACACATATATATAAACGTATTCTCCGTTGAGATATTGCAGCCGCTGCTGTGTCCAGGCCCAGGAGCCTTAGCACTGTGCTGTGATGTCACTCAATACCACTGACATCACTAGGTGTAAACAACATCTCTCCTTTGCTGTGTATGTGACTATGGAGCTGTTTGGTGATGTCGTCTATTATGGCCTTCATAGAAGCAACAGGAGATTGTTGCATCCATCTAGAACCCTCAGAACTACAGTGCTATGATGTCACTCACTTCCACAGGCCTTGCAGAGTGTAAACAACAACAACCCAGCTTTGTTGTGTATGTAACCATAGGGATTTGTGATGTCACCTAGAACCTTCACAGCAGCGACAGCTTTATGAGGAGCATCAGCACTGCACTGCCTGAGCAGAACCATCACCGCCATAGGTTGTCAAATAACCCGGGTTTAACCCACACAGGTAAGTCCAATGGGGTGCAGGCATGTCCTCTATGCTTACAGCTTCCCGTGGGTGTTGGTTTGATACCGTTTGGGGACAGCCAAGGAGGCATCTGCAGGCAACAAAGGTAGGTGTGTGCTTGTGTGTGTGTTTCCTATGCAGATCCTAAGCCCAGTGTCACATGCAAGTAGGAGGAGTAAGAAGGGTTCCTGGCAAATCCGGGTTATGGATTGCATTTAAAAAGGCCCCGTGGGAGTGCAATGGGCCCCTGTCTTGCTGCTTAGCAATAATGGTATGGGTTTAGGTTCTGCTGTGTGTACTGGTGGTTGACTGCCCCCCAGCCCAGAGTGTGCATGGAAAATTGTCTGGCAGCCTCCCTGACAGCAAGCAGTGATAGTGCCCATGAAGGGCACCTTGTTGGGCCCGCCCCTTTCACGGTTATTGCTTCTCGGCCTTTTGGCTAAGATCAAGTGTAGTATCTGTTCTTATCAGTTTAATATCTGATACGTCCCCTATCTGGGGACCATATATTAAATGGATTTTTGAGAACGGGGGCCGATTTCGAAGCTTGCTTCCGTCGCCCTATGCATTGACCCGATATGGCAGTATCTTCGGGTACAGTGCACCACCCCCTTACAGGGTTAAAAAGAAAGATTCCTACTTTCATTGCTACCTGCTTGCTGGCTAGCCAGCTAGCCAGCCCTGTGGGCCTTGCTGCTGCTGCAGCCAAAAAACAAAAGGTGGTGCTGCTGCTGCTTCTGCTGCTTCTGCTTCTGCTTGTGTCTGGCCGCTGTTGGAGCGTCCAGGCACAGGACTTCTGCTGCTGCTGACTAAATGGCCTCCTTAATTGGATCATTTGAGTAGCCAGCACACCTGTGCAGGTAGGGCATGACATGATAGGCAGCTGCCTTGATAGCGGGTGGGTGCTGAATGTTCCTAATTGACAAAATAAGATTAATGCTTATGAAGAAATATAAAATCTCATCCCTTCCCCAATATCGCGCCACACCCCTACCCCTTAATTCCCTGGTTGAACTTGATGGACATATGTCTTTTTTCGACCGTACTAACTATGTAACTATGTAACATAACATGGGGGGGGGGGGGGTCTCCTGGCTGTTCACACAGGTGTGTCATTGCTGTACATTGACCATGCATTGCTTCTGTGGTATTGCAAAGGCAAAGACAAATGCTTCCAGCCATCCATTGCACTAATGGATTGGTCATCAGCTGGCTGTCTATGTCCCGCATCAATATAGACCAAAGTACAGAGGGTTAGGCTATGCTATTGTGCACCTACCTGATGCATCAGAAGGTGCGAGGCCCTTGCTAAATTCTGTGCACAGACTTTGAGATCTATACTTTAGACTGTATCTAAACCTGCTCCAACATGGACTGACATTCTGGCCTACTTTCAGCCGATGCGACTTGTCTGTCGCTGAACAGTCGCTTTTTATGTATTCAGCACCTATGTATAATGTTGTAAAAATGCTCTAGAAGCTAAAGTCGCAGAAATGTCACACATATTTGGCCTGCAACTTTCTGTGCGACAAATTCAGACAGGAAAAATCAGTATAAATCCTTAGAAAATTATCCCCCAGTGTCTCCATCTGCTGGCGGTATTGAATAAGCATTGCTGCACTGATGGGGTATGCATTAGACGAAAAAAAAGAAGAAAAAGAAGAATAATACGCCCAGAAAAGAGGCGAAAAGGAGAAAAACGTAAAAAAACGTGAAAAAAAAGTAAGAGGAAGAGAAGGGAAAAAAAGGTGGAAATGGGTTTAAAAGTGATTTCGGCGGAGAAATATATATATATATATATATATATATATATATATATATATATATATATATATATATATACGCGCACACACACATATATATAAACGTATTCTCCGTTGAGATATTGCAGCCGCTGCTGTGTCCAGGCCCAGGAGCCTTAGCACTGTGCTGTGATGTCACTCAATACCACTGACATCACTAGGTGTAAACAACATCTCTCCTTTGCTGTGTATGTGACTATGGAGCTGTTTGGTGATGTCGTCTATTATGGCCTTCATAGAAGCAACAGGAGATTGTTGCATCCATCTAGAACCCTCAGAACTACAGTGCTATGATGTCACTCACTTCCACAGGCCTTGCAGAGTGTAAACAACAACAACCCAGCTTTGTTGTGTATGTAACCATAGGGATTTGTGATGTCACCTAGAACCTTCACAGCAGCGACAGCTTTATGAGGAGCATCAGCACTGCTCTGCCTGAGCAGAACCATCACCGCCATAGGTTGTCAAATAACCCGGGTTTAACCCACACAGGTAAGTCCAATGGGGTGCAGGCATGTCCTCTATGCTTACAGCTTCCCGTGGGTGTTGGTTTGATACCGTTTGGGGACAGCCAAGGAGGCATCTGCAGGCAACAAAGGTAGGTGTGTGCTTGTGTGTGTGTTTCCTATGCAGATCCTAAGCCCAGTGTCACATGCAAGTAGGAGGAGTAAGAAGGGTTCCTGGCAAATCCGGGTTATGGATTGCATTTAAAAAGGCCCCGTGGGAGTGCAATGGGCCCCTGTCTTGCTGCTTAGCAATAATGGTATGGGTTTAGGTTCTGCTGTGTGTACTGGTGGTTGACTGCCCCCCAGCCCAGAGTGTGCATGGAAAATTGTCTGGCAGCCTCCCTGACAGCAAGCAGTGATAGTGCCCATGAAGGGCACCTTGTTGGGCCCGCCCCTTTCACGGTTATCGCTTCTCGGCCTTTTGGCTAAGATCAAGTGTAGTATCTGTTCTTATCAGTTTAATATCTGATACGTCCCCTATCTGGGGACCATATATTAAATGGATTTTTGAGAACGGGGGCCGATTTCGAAGCTTGCTTCCGTCGCCCTATGCATTGACCCGATATGGCAGTATCTTCGGGTACAGTGCACCACCCCCTTACAGGGTTAAAAAGAAAGATTCCTACTTTCATTGCTACCTGCTTGCTGGCTAGCCAGCTAGCCAGCCCTGTGGGCCTTGCTGCTGCTGCAGCCAAAAAACAAAAGGTGGTGCTGCTGCTGCTTCTGCTGCTTCTGCTTCTGCTTGTGTCTGGCCGCTGTTGGAGCGTCCAGGCACAGGACTTCTGCTGCTGCTGACTAAATGGCCTCCTTAATTGGATCATTTGAGTAGCCAGCACACCTGTGCAGGTAGGGCATGACATGATAGGCAGCTGCCTTGATAGCGGGTGGGTGCTGAATGTTCCTAATTGACAAAATAAGATTAATGCTTATGAAGAAATATAAAATCTCATCCCTTCCCCAATATCGCGCCACACCCCTACCCCTTAATTCCCTGGTTGAACTTGATGGACATATGTCTTTTTTCGACCGTACTAACTATGTAACTATGTAACATAACATGGGGGGGGGGGGGGGGGGGGTGTCTCCTGGCTGTTCACACAGGTGTGTCATTGCTGTACATTGACCATGCATTGCTTCTGTGGTATTGCAAAGGCAAAGACAAATGCTTCCAGCCATCCATTGCACTAATGGATTGGTCATCAGCTGGCTGTCTATGTCCCGCATCAATATAGACCAAAGTACAGAGGGTTAGGCTATGCTATTGTGCACCTACCTGATGCATCAGAAGGTGCGAGGCCCTTGCTAAATTCTGTGCACAGACTTTGAGATCTATACTTTAGACTGTATCTAAACCTGCTCCAACATGGACTGACATTCTGGCCTACTTTCAGCCGATGCGACTTGTCTGTCGCTGAACAGTCGCTTTTTATGTATTCAGCACCTATGTATAATGTTGTAAAAATGCTCTAGAAGCTAAAGTCGCAGAAATGTCACACATATTTGGCCTGCAACTTTCTGTGCGACAAATTCAGACAGGAAAAATCAGTATAAATCCTTAGAAAATTATCCCCCAGTGTCTCCATCTGCTGGCGGTATTGAATAAGCATTGCTGCACTGATGGGGTATGCATTAGACGAAAAAAAAGAAGAAAAAGAAGAATAATACGCCCAGAAAAGAGGCGAAAAGGAGAAAAACGTAAAAAAACGTGAAAAAAAAGTAAGAGGAAGAGAAGGGAAAAAAAGGTGGAAATGGGTTTAAAAGTGATTTCGGCGGAGAAATATATATATATATATATATATATATATATATATATATATATATATACGCGCACACACACACATATATATAAACGTATTCTCCGTTGAGATATTGCAGCCGCTGCTGTGTCCAGGCCCAGGAGCCTTAGCACTGTGCTGTGATGTCACTCAATACCACTGACATCACTAGGTGTAAACAACATCTCTCCTTTGCTGTGTATGTGACTATGGAGCTGTTTGGTGATGTCGTCTATTATGGCCTTCATAGAAGCAACAGGAGATTGTTGCATCCATCTAGAACCCTCAGAACTACAGTGCTATGATGTCACTCACTTCCACAGGCCTTGCAGAGTGTAAACAACAACAACCCAGCTTTGTTGTGTATGTAACCATAGGGATTTGTGATGTCACCTAGAACCTTCACAGCAGCGACAGCTTTATGAGGAGCATCAGCACTGCTCTGCCTGAGCAGAACCATCACCGCCATAGGTTGTCAAATAACCCGGGTTTAACCCACACAGGTAAGTCCAATGGGGTGCAGGCATGTCCTCTATGCTTACAGCTTCCCGTGGGTGTTGGTTTGATACCGTTTGGGGACAGCCAAGGAGGCATCTGCAGGCAACAAAGGTAGGTGTGTGCTTGTGTGTGTGTTTCCTATGCAGATCCTAAGCCCAGTGTCACATGCAAGTAGGAGGAGTAAGAAGGGTTCCTGGCAAATCCGGGTTATGGATTGCATTTAAAAAGGCCCCGTGGGAGTGCAATGGGCCCCTGTCTTGCTGCTTAGCAATAATGGTATGGGTTTAGGTTCTGCTGTGTGTACTGGTGGTTGACTGCCCCCCAGCCCAGAGTGTGCATGGAAAATTGTCTGGCAGCCTCCCTGACAGCAAGCAGTGATAGTGCCCATGAAGGGCACCTTGTTGGGCCCGCCCCTTTCACGGTTATCGCTTCTCGGCCTTTTGGCTAAGATCAAGTGTAGTATCTGCATTTGGTCTGGTCGGAAGGTGTCTGTGGTACCCCGCTTCTCGGCCTTGGGGGATTGTCTCTCCTTACGGAGGGACTTCACCCCCTTGCTGCTATTGGGGAGCGGGCTTAGTCCACAGACAACGGGTTGCGATCCCCCTGTCTCTGGGACCTTGTGTCTCAGAAGGCATTTTCGGCACGTTGAGCGTTACCTGTAGCTTCGGAAGCACCTAGGGTACCCCCGACCTCTGCCTTGGGTAAGGGTTCCGCTTTTATAGCGGGATTCCAAGCCCCTGCTGCTATTGGGGAAGGGGCTTAGTCCCTGGGTGTGGAAGATGCCGTTCTCCTGGGCTTTCCCCTCTGGGGAAATGTCGATGCGAAATACCATCCGCATAGAGGTGTCGGAGAGCCATCGTCAGTTGAAGAACCTCCGCTTCATTGCGGAGGTGATTCTTCTTGACTACTTCCGCCTCAATAGGGAGGACATCCTGTGTCTAAATGACCAGGAAAGCCGTGGCCTGTATACCGTCACCTTCACGGCCACGGCGTGTTGCGATAACATCTATGCAACCTTGTCTGGTGCGGACCAGAGGGACGATCGACTCGACGGTCTTTCGTTCCAGTTCCTCTATGGTGAGGAACATATACCGTTGGTGGTGGCTATGCACAGCCCTCATGTGACCACGGAGGATATAGCCACTTTTCTTCGGCGATACTGCGAAGAGGTGCGATTCGCAAACAAAATCTTGAACTCCGTGCGGTTCTGGAACGGCAAGAGGAAGTTCTGGGTCAAGCTCCGTAAGGATCCCGGTGGTATTGGGGGTCTTTGCCATCCGCCCCCAAATTTTGCCATCGGGAGAGTTCGGGGCTTCCTGTTCTATCCTCAAATGCCTATGTATTGCCGAAATTGCTTGAGGTTTGGCCACACCCAGGAGACCTGCGGCGCGGAGCGTGTGATTCGCTGCAATAGGTGTGGCCAAGAAGGTCACATAGCCTCAAGATGTAGCCATACGATAAGGTGTAACCTCTGCGGAGAGGAAAATCATGATTTTAATTCCTGTCCCCATAAAGCAAAAACTACGATGGGTGGGTCAAGGCTGGGCCCACCCAAAGAGGGGACAGGACAAAAGACGTCCTTTTTTAAGATGCCCAAACCCCAGAAGGCAGGTACTGATGGGTCCAGGCCCAAGACCTCTGGTGCTCCATCGGGGGGCCCACCGGTGGTAGTGCTAGGGGGAGGCCATGGGGATTCCACGAAGCCCGGGCGGGGTGATCGAGTTTACTGCCCGGGAAATTGAAAGACGTTCGATCGACTTCCTACCTGGCTCAAGAGCCCGCCGAAACTTCTGAAGGGGGGCTCACCTGTGGCGGGGTGGCAGCCGACGGGGCCTCGGTGGGGGCAAAAGGTGGACCCAAAATTACAGCATAAGCCAGGTACTGGCTTGGCCCAGGGTCGCCCTGCTTCCGGACGAAGAGGCCCCCGGTGAAAGCCCGCCGGAAGGGGAGCCAGGTGGCCAGGTCTGAGCCCGGTCCTGTTACTCCGCCTATACAGGACAGGGCCAAGAAGACAAGTGGCGCCAAACCAGGGTTTGCTTGCCCCCGCCAGCAGTGGACCCGGTGGGTAAAACTGGCCATCGTCGATCGATGGGGGAAGTTGGAGCAACAGTCCTCAGCAACGCTTGCTGGGGAACAAGCGATGAAAACTTCCCAAGGTAGCGGCAAAGGTTCCGGAAAAGAGGCCTCACAGGCCCCTGTGCAGCAGTTCCAGTCGTCAAAAGATGAAAGAAGACGCAGATCCATCAGCCGGGGGCCAGAGATTACATCGAGTGAGAGCAACACAGAGGATATGGACAGCAGTATGACATTTAAAAGACAAAGAGAAGAAGAAGAGGAAGACATTCAAAGGAAAGCGGCGTGCCGTAGTTCGGACACGAGAGCGAGCTCAGGGTCGGGGCATCATCGATCTCAAGCTCCGACCCTCAGAACATCAAGGAGCTGATGACCCCGCAGGCGGGGGGATGACGGTACGCAGCTTATTATTGACTTTGATTCTCCAAGCACGGACTCTCCATAAACTATGCCTATCCCTGTAAAAATTGCCTCACTCAATGTGAGGTCCTTAAAGAGCCCTGATCGCAGGGCTGCTTTATTTTCTTATCTAGAGACATGTGACTTTGACCTTTGCCTGCTACAAGAATGTGGAATCCCTAGTAAAATGGACTATAAAGACTTAAAAGAAGACTGGAAGCTGGGCCCATCCATATGGTCCGGTGCAAATGACTGTCGTTCTGTGGGTGTTGGGCTGCTCTGCCGAGGCCAGTCCTTTTCTATTCATACAGTAACTGAGATTGTGCCTGGCAGAGCTCTTTTAATTCATCTATATTTTAATGGACTTTTAATTCGTGTTTTAAATGTGTATGCCCCTCCTGATAAACAGGAGCGGGCAGAACTATTTTGAAATTTTACCACTGTTTTGTGTTGGGTCTTCCCCCCTGCTGGTGGGAGGTGATTTTAACTGCATACGTGATGGGGAACACCGGCAGGGGTGGGGATATTAATCGTAAAGACCGCACTTCTTACCTGCTTAAAAATTTTATTGATGATTTTAACTTGAAAGATTGCTGGAAGGATCTCTTGCCGGAGGACCCGGGCGCCACATGGTCCAATGGAAGAGTGAGCTCCAGAATCGATTTTATTTTTTTCCTCTAGAGCTTTTAAACCCCTGAAATGCACGCTCGAGCAGAATATCTTCTCTGATCATAAGCTCCTCTTGGTGGTCCTGGAGCTAGAGGGGGGAGCAAAAAGCAAAAAGGGGCCTCTGGAGATTAAACACCACACTCCTAGAGGACCCTGAGATAAAAGAGGAGTTTGTGCGGACCTAACCTACCAATGCTGGCAATCACAAAGAAAACCCCACGAGCCTATGCTGCACTGGTGGGAGGGGCACCAAATCTAAAATCAGATTTTTTTTTATCAAAGCAGGTAAGAAGAAGGCAAAAATGGAAAAAACAGTGGTTTTATGTTCTTAACATGCGTTTAAATGTACTTTTTAAATTGAAAGAAGCTGGTATGGATGTAGAAAAATGATATTTTAAACCTTAAAACTGAAATAAAACATGCCATAGAAAAGAAAGGGAAACAAATCATTTTTAACTCACATGTGCAGCACCTGGAGGAGGGCGAGAAATGTTCCCGTTTCTTTTTTTAAAAAAGTGATGAATAGGAGGGATATCATCCAAAACCTTGAGGGTGAATCCACTCCAAAAGGCATGTTAGATGCAGTTTTTAACTTCTACCAGCTTCTTTTTAATAAGAAAGATCTTAATCCATCCTTTTTAGAACATGTTCTTAATTCCCTTGATTTTAAGCTAGATGTTTTTAGACCAGGAGGGTTTTATCCCGTGATCTTAACTTAGATGAACTTTTATTTGTTTTTAAAAGTTTTTCTAGTGGGAAGGCCCCTGGGGAAGATGGTTTACCCATCGAATTTTATTTAGCTTTTTGGGATATTTTAAAGGATGATATGGTTTTATTGTATAAAGAAACTTTTATTGTTAATGAACTTCCCCCTTCCTGGAGGAGGGGGATTGTATCATTACTTTTTAAAAAGGGTGAAAAGGATATGCTAAAAAAATTGGCGCCCCCATCACACTTTTAAATGTCGATTATAAAGTTTTAGCCAAGTTATTAGCTGTCCGTTTTAAACCTTTTATTCATAAATTAATTCACCCAAATCAGGTTTGTGGGGTACCTGGAAGGTCTATAGCTGAATCCCTAAATATTTTAAGAGATGTTTTATGGTATTTTAAGGATAGAAATCAAACTGTAGCAATTTTATCCTTAGACTTTGAAAAAAGCCTTTGATAGGGTCTCCCATGAATACCTGTTTTTAGTTCTTAAAAAGATGGCAGTGCCTGAAACGATTTTAAGCCGAATCATGCTTTTTATACCGATATCCTGTTTTAGTCAAGTCTCTGTTAATGGCTTTTTAACCAGCGGTGTTCCTCTTTTATCAGGTGTCAAACAGGGCTGCCCCCTGTCCCCACTCCTTTTTATTTGCGCAATCGAACCACTGATGGCCCTCCTCAGAAAAGACCGGGTAGTAAGAGGCGTACCGATACCTGGTGGAGGAGGGACCCATCTAAAGGGTGTTGGGGTACATGGATGATGTCACCATACTGTGCCCGGACTCTCCATCCATGAGGGGGGGCATTGAGGAACACCAGCTATTTCTGCGAGGTCTCTGGTTTTATGCTAAACACAGATAAATGTGACTGTTTTTTATATTGGCTCCTGGGATTCATCCATCACCCCAGGAGTCACAATGCAACAGGATCAAATTAAAGTTTTAGGTATTGTTTTTAACCAGGTCAATGATGGGAGCCCTAACTGGGATTCAGCTATAGCTAAGATGGAGAAGAAGATTTTAATGTGGAATCTTAGAAACCTTACCATGGAGGGGAAGATTTTAATAATAAAGATGGTTTTACTCCCTATTATGCTATACATTGCCATGGTATTTCCTCCATCTATTTTATACATTAAAAAAGTAACTAGAATTGTTTTTTACTTTTTTATGGGGTTCAAAAATGGAGAAATTAAAGCGTGATTTTATGTACAAAAGTAAAGATAATGGCGGGAAAGATGTTCCTAACCTTTTTACTTTCTTTTACATAAAGTATTTCTGTTTCTGTTTTAAAATTATTAAATCCGATGGCATTTTTAGCTGCTTTTTAAGGTACGCTGCGGGCATGGTTTTTTAAAAGATGGTTGCGCATCCCTCTGAACGCTCCGGGTGCTTCTGTGTCCCCCCAAAACATTATGTGGTGTTGGAAAAGACAGTCAGGCTCCTAGGTCTCCAAGATTTGGAGCCTGACATACTGGGGGACCAGAGAAAGGTATCAAAGGTCCTCAGGCGGAGTGAGGTTACCCTGGCAGTGTCCCAATTTCACACAGGCAAGATCCAAAAAGGTATGGCGGAACGTGTACGGGAAGTTTCTGGCGAATGTACACAGGGATCTTGCCTGGGCAATCGTCCACCAGTGCCTCCCTACTCGTGAGTTCCAGCACAGGCGAGGACTGGGTGGCGAGAGCCAAGTGCCCGAGAGATGGCTGCGGAAGTGGACGAAACGGGTGCTGCACATATTTTGGAACTGCCCTTTTGCACGGGAGCTTTGGAGGAAGGTAGGCCCACTTTTGAAGTGGGCCTGCGGCCTAAAAGATTTTAATCACGAATGTGTCTTTTACGGTCTTTTTAACTGCCCCAATTTTAAACAGCAGATGATCTGCTGGATGATTATTAATTGTTTTAAAAATGCCATCTGGAAAGTTAGGAACATCTTACTTTTTTAAACATGATTTTATTGATGTTAAAAACTGTATAAAAGCTGGCCCTGAGTGAGATGTACATCTATTACCTAAGAGACAAGAAAACAGTTGGGGGCCAGCGAAGGCAGCATCCATGTGGTGTCTGCCTCTATGGAACGAAATAACAATATAATCAGTTTTTATGACATTTGTATAATGTTTTATCCTGCCATTTTTATTTTTTTCTCCTTTTATAACTGGTTTTATTATTTGTATTTTAAAACTTTTGTGAACCTTTTATTATTTTGCATTTTAAATTCTGTATGGTTTCTTATTTATTCAATAAAATTTTGTTGAAACCTTATCTGTTCTTATCAGTTTAATATCTGATACGTCCCCTATCTGGGGACCATATATTAAATGGATTTTTGAGAACGGGGGGCCGATTTCGAAGCTTGCTTCCGTCGCCCTATGCATTGACCCGATATGGCAGTATCTTCGGGTACAGTGCACCACCCCCCTTACAGGGTTAAAAAGAAAGATTCCTACTTTCATTGCTACCTGCTTGCTGGCTAGCCAGCTAGCCAGCCCTGTGGGCCTTGCTGCTGCTGCTGCAGCCAAAAAACAAAAGGTGGTGCTGCTGCTGCTTCTGCTGCTTCTGCTTCTGCTTGTGTCTGGCCGCTGTTGGAGCGTCCAGGCACAGGACTTCTGCTGCTGCTGACTAAATGGCCTCCTTAATTGGATCATTTGAGTAGCCAGCACACCTGTGCAGGTAGGGCATGACATGATAGGCAGCTGCCTTGATAGCGGGTGGGTGCTGAATGTTCCTAATTGACAAAATAAGATTAATGCTTATGAAGAAATATAAAATCTCATCCCTTCCCCAATATCGCGCCACACCCCTACCCCTTAATTCCCTGGTTGAACTTGATGGACATATGTCTTTTTTCGACCGTACTAACTATGTAACTATGTAACATAACATGGGGGGGGGGGGGGGGTCTCCTGGCTGTTCACACAGGTGTGTCATTGCTGTACATTGACCATGCATTGCTTCTGTGGTATTGCAAAGGCAAAGACAAATGCTTCCAGCCATCCATTGCACTAATGGATTGGTCATCAGCTGGCTGTCTATGTCCCGCATCAATATAGACCAAAGTACAGAGGGTTAGGCTATGCTATTGTGCACCTACCTGATGCATCAGAAGGTGCGAGGCCCTTGCTAAATTCTGTGCACAGACTTTGAGATCTATACTTTAGACTGTATCTAAACCTGCTCCAACATGGACTGACATTCTGGCCTACTTTCAGCCGATGCGACTTGTCTGTCGCTGAACAGTCGCTTTTTATGTATTCAGCACCTATGTATAATGTTGTAAAAATGCTCTAGAAGCTAAAGTCGCAGAAATGTCACACATATTTGGCCTGCAACTTTCTGTGCGACAAATTCAGACAGGAAAAATCAGTATAAATCCTTAGAAAATTATCCCCCAGTGTCTCCATCTGCTGGCGGTATTGAATAAGCATTGCTGCACTGATGGGGTATGCATTAGACGAAAAAAAAGAAGAAAAAGAAGAATAATACGCCCAGAAAAGAGGCGAAAAGGAGAAAAACGTTAAAAAACGTGAAAAAAAAGTAAGAGGAAGAGAAGGGAAAAAAAGGTGGAAATGGGTTTAAAAGTGATTTCGGCGGAGATATATATATATATATATATATATATATATATATATATATATATATATATATATACGCGCACACACACACATATATATATAAACGTATTCTCCGTTGAGATATTGCAGCCGCTGCTGTGTCCAGGCCCAGGAGCCTTAGCACTGTGCTGTGATGTCACTCAATACCACTGACATCACTAGGTGTAAACAACATCTCTCCTTTGCTGTGTATGTGACTATGGAGCTGTTTGGTGATGTCGTCTATTATGGCCTTCATAGAAGCAACAGGAGATTGTTGCATCCATCTAGAACCCTCAGAACTACAGTGCTATGATGTCACTCACTTCCACAGGCCTTGCAGAGTGTAAACAACAACAACCCAGCTTTGTTGTGTATGTAACCATAGGGAATTGTGATGTCACCTAGAACCTTCACAGCAGCGACAGCTTTATGAGGAGCATCAGCACTGCTCTGCCTGAGCAGAACCATCACCGCCATAGGTTGTCAAATAACCCGGGTTTAACCCACACAGGTAAGTCCAATGGGGTGCAGGCATGTCCTCTATGCTTACAGCTTCCCGTGGGTGTTGGTTTGATACCGTTTGGGGACAGCCAAGGAGGCATCTGCAGGCAACAAAGGTAGGTGTGTGCTTGTGTGTGTGTTTCCTATGCAGATCCTAAGCCCAGTGTCACATGCAAGTAGGAGGAGTAAGAAGGGTTCCTGGCAAATCCGGGTTATGGATTGCATTTAAAAAGGCCCCGTGGGAGTGCAATGGGCCCCTGTCTTGCTGCTTAGCAATAATGGTATGGGTTTAGGTTCTGCTGTGTGTACTGGTGGTTGACTGCCCCCCAGCCCAGAGTGTGCATGGAAAATTGTCTGGCAGCCTCCCTGACAGCAAGCAGTGATAGTGCCCATGAAGGGCACCTTGTTGGGCCCGCCCCTTTCACGGTTATCGCTTCTCGGCCTTTTGGCTAAGATCAAGTGTAGTATCTGTTCTTATCAGTTTAATATCTGATACGTCCCCTATCTGGGGACCATATATTAAATGGATTTTTGAGAACGGGGGCCGATTTCGAAGCTTGCTTCCGTCGCCCTATGCATTGACCCGATATGGCAGTATCTTCGGGTACAGTGCACCACCCCCTTACAGGGTTAAAAAGAAAGATTCCTACTTTCATTGCTACCAGCTTGCTGGCTAGCCAGCTAGCCAGCTCTGTGGGCCTTGCTGCTGCTGCAGCCAAAAAACAAAAGGTGGTGCTGCTGCTGCTTCTGCTGCTTCTGCTTCTGCTTGTGTCTGGCCGCTGTTGGAGCGTCCAGGCACAGGACTTCTGCTGCTGCTGACTAAATGGCCTCCTTAATTGGATCATTTGAGTAGCCAGCACACCTGTGCAGGTAGGGCATGACATGATAGGCAGCTGCCTTGATAGCGGGTGGGTGCTGAATGTTCCTAATTGACAAAATAAGATTAATGCTTATGAAGAAATATAAAATCTCATCCCTTCCCCAATATCGCGCCACACCCCTACCCCTTAATTCCCTGGTTGAACTTGATGGACATATGTCTTTTTTCGACCGTACTAACTATGTAACTATGTAACATAACATGGGGGGGGGGGGTCTCCTGGCTGTTCACACAGGTGTGTCATTGCTGTACATTGACCATGCATTGCTTCTGTGGTATTGCAAAGGCAAAGACAAATGCTTCCAGCCATCCATTGCACTAATGGATTGGTCATCAGCTGGCTGTCTATGTCCCGCATCAATATAGACCAAAGTACAGAGGGTTAGGCTATGCTATTGTGCACCTACCTGATGCATCAGAAGGTGCGAGGCCCTTGCTAAATTCTGTGCACAGACTTTGAGATCTATACTTTAGACTGTATCTAAACCTGCTCCAACATGGACTGACATTCTGGCCTACTTTCAGCCGATGCGACTTGTCTGTCGCTGAACAGTCGCTTTTTATGTATTCAGCACCTATGTATAATGTTGTAAAAATGCTCTAGAAGCTAAAGTCGCAGAAATGTCACACATATTTGGCCTGCAACTTTCTGTGCGACAAATTCAGACAGGAAAAATCAGTATAAATCCTTAGAAAATTATCCCCCAGTGTCTCCATCTGCTGGCGGTATTGAATAAGCATTGCTGCACTGATGGGGTATGCATTAGACGAAAAAAAAGAAGAAAAAGAAGAATAATACGCCCAGAAAAGAGGCGAAAAGGAGAAAAACGTAAAAAAACGTGAAAAAAAAGTAAGAGGAAGAGAAGGGAAAAAAAGGTGGAAATGGGTTTAAAAGTGATTTCGGCGGAGAAATATATATATATATATATATATATATATATATATATATATATATACGCACACACACACACATATATATAAACGTATTCTCCGTTGAGATATTGCAGCCGCTGCTGTGTCCAGGCCCAGGAGCCTTAGCACTGTGCTGTGATGTCACTCAATACCACTGACATCACTAGGTGTAAACAACATCTCTCCTTTGCTGTGTATGTGACTATGGAGCTGTTTGGTGATGTCGTCTATTATGGCCTTCATAGAAGCAACAGGAGATTGTTGCATCCATCTAGAACCCTCAGAACTACAGTGCTATGATGTCACTCACTTCCACAGGCCTTGCAGACTGTAAACAACAACAACCCAGCTTTGTTGTGTATGTAACCATAGGGATTTGTGATGTCACCTAGAACCTTCACAGCAGCGACAGCTTTATGAGGAGCATCAGCACTGCTCTGCCTGAGCAGAACCATCACCGCCATAGGTTGTCAAATAACCCGGGTTTAACCCACACAGGTAAGTCCAATGGGGTGCAGGCATGTCCTCTATGCTTACAGCTTCCCGTGGGTGTTGGTTTGATACCGTTTGGGGACAGCCAAGGAGGCATCTGCAGGCAACAAAGGTAGGTGTGTGCTTGTGTGTGTGTTTCCTATGCAGATCCTAAGCCCAGTGTCACATGCAAGTAGGAGGAGTAAGAAGGGTTCCTGGCAAATCCGGGTTATGGATTGCATTTAAAAAGGCCCCGTGGGAGTGCAATGGGCCCCTGTCTTGCTGCTTAGCAATAATGGTATGGGTTTAGGTTCTGCTGTGTGTACTGGTGGTTGACTGCCCCCCAGCCCAGAGTGTGCATGGAAAATTGTCTGGCAGCCTCCCTGACAGCAAGCAGTGATAGTGCCCATGAAGGGCACCTTGTTGGGCCCGCCCCTTTCACGGTTATCGCTTCTCGGCCTTTTGGCTAAGATCAAGTGTAGTATCTGTTCTTATCAGTTTAATATCTGATACGTCCCCTATCTGGGGACCATATATTAAATGGATTTTTGAGAACGGGGGCCGATTTCGAAGCTTGCTTCCGTCGCCCTATGCATTGACCCGATATGGCAGTATCTTCGGGTACAGTGCACCACCCCCTTACAGGGTTAAAAAGAAAGATTCCTACTTTCATTGCTACCTGCTTGCTGGCTAGCCAGCTAGCCAGCCCTGTGGGCCTTGCTGCTGCTGCAGCCAAAAAACAAAAGGTGGTGCTGCTGCTGCTTCTGCTGCTTCTGCTTCTGCTTGTGTCTGGCCGCTGTTGGAGCATCCAGGCACAGGACTTCTGCTGCTGCTGACTAAATGGCCTCCTTAATTGGATCATTTGAGTAGCCAGCACACCTGTGCAGGTAGGGCATGACATGATAGGCAGCTGCCTTGATAGCGGGTGGGTGCTGAATGTTCCTAATTGACAAAATAAGATTAATGCTTATGAAGAAATATAAAATCTCATCCCTTCCCCAATATCGCGCCACACCCCTACCCCTTAATTCCCTGGTTGAACTTGATGGACATATGTCTTTTTTCGACCGTACTAACTATGTAACTATGTAACATAACATGGGGGGGGGAGGGGGGGGGTCTCCTGGCTGTTCACACAGGTGTGTCATTGCTGTACATTGACCATGCATTGCTTCTGTGGTATTGCAAAGGCAAAGACAAATGCTTCCAGCCATCCATTGCACTAATGGATTGGTCATCAGCTGGCTGTCTATGTCCCGCATCAATATAGACCAAAGTACAGAGGGTTAGGCTATGCTATTGTGCACCTACCTGATGCATCAGAAGGTGCGAGGCCCTTGCTAAATTCTGTGCACAGACTTTGAGATCTATACTTTAGACTGTATCTAAACCTGCTCCAACATGGACTGACATTCTGGCCTACTTTCAGCCGATGCGACTTGTCTGTCGCTGAACAGTCGCTTTTTATGTATTCAGCACCTATGTATAATGTTGTAAAAATGCTCTAGAAGCTAAAGTCGCAGAAATGTCACACATATTTGGCCTGCAACTTTCTGTGCGACAAATTCAGACAGGAAAAATCAGTATAAATCCTTAGAAAATTATCCCCCAGTGTCTCCATCTGCTGGCGGTATTGAATAAGCATTGCTGCACTGATGGGGTATGCATTAGACGAAAAAAAAGAAGAAAAAGAAGAATAATACGCCCAGAAAAGAGGCGAAAAGGAGAAAAACGTAAAAAAACGTGAAAAAAAAGTAAGAGGAAGAGAAGGGAAAAAAAGGTGGAAATGGGTTTAAAAGTGATTTCGGCGGAGAAATATATATATATATATATATATATATATATATATATATATATATACGCGCACACACACACATATATATAAACGTATTCTCCGTTGAGATATTGCAGCCGCTGCTGTGTCCAGGCCCAGGAGCCTTAGCACTGTGCTGTGATGTCACTCAATACCACTGACATCACTAGGTGTAAACAACATCTCTCCTTTGCTGTGTATGTGACTATGGAGCTGTTTGGTGATGTCGTCTATTATGGCCTTCATAGAAGCAACAGGAGATTGTTGCATCCATCTAGAACCCTCAGAACTACAGTGCTATGATGTCACTCACTTCCACAGGCCTTGCAGAGTGTAAACAACAACAACCCAGCTTTGTTGTGTATGTAACCATAGGGATTTGTGATGTCACCTAGAACCTTCACAGCAGCGACAGCTTTATGAGGAGCATCAGCACTGCTCTGCCTGAGCAGAACCATCACCGCCATAGGTTGTCAAATAACCCGGGTTTAACCCACACAGGTAAGTCCAATGGGGTGCAGGCATGTCCTCTATGCTTACAGCTTCCCGTGGGTGTTGGTTTGATACCGTTTGGGGACAGCCAAGGAGGCATCTGCAGGCAACAAAGGTAGGTGTGTGCTTGTGTGTGTGTTTCCTATGCAGATCCTAAGCCCAGTGTCACATGCAAGTAGGAGGAGTAAGAAGGGTTCCTGGCAAATCCGGGTTATGGATTGCATTTAAAAAGGCCCCGTGGGAGTGCAATGGGCCCCTGTCTTGCTGCTTAGCAATAATGGTATGGGTTTAGGTTCTGCTGTGTGTACTGGTGGTTGACTGCCCCCCAGCCCAGAGTGTGCATGGAAAATTGTCTGGCAGCCTCCCTGACAGCAAGCAGTGATAGTGCCCATGAAGGGCACCTTGTTGGGCCCGCCCCTTTCACGGTTATCGCTTCTCGGCCTTTTGGCTAAGATCAAGTGTAGTATCTGTTCTTATCAGTTTAATATCTGATACGTCCCCTTTCTGGGGACCATATATTAAATGGATTTTTGAGAACGGGGGCCGATTTCGAAGCTTGCTTCCGTCGCCCTATGCATTGACCCGATATGGCAGTATCTTCGGGTACAGTGCACCACCCCCTTACAGGGTTAAAAAGAAAGATTCCTACTTTCATTGCTACCTGCTTGCTGGCTAGCCAGCTAGCCAGCCCTGTGGGCCTTGCTGCTGCTGCAGCCAAAAAACAAAAGGTGGTGCTGCTGCTGCTTCTGCTGCTTCTGCTTCTGCTTGTGTCTGGCCGCTGTTGGAGCGTCCAGGCACAGGACTTCTGCTGCTGCTGACTAAATGGCCTCCTTAATTGGATCATTTGAGTAGCCAGCACACCTGTGCAGGTAGGGCATGACATGATAGGCAGCTGCCTTGATAGCGGGTGGGTGCTGAATGTTCCTAATTGACAAAATAAGATTAATGCTTATGAAGAAATATAAAATCTCATCCCTTCCCCAATATCGCGCCACACCCCTACCCCTTAATTCCCTGGTTGAACTTGATGGACATATGTCTTTTTTCGACCGTACTAACTATGTAACTATGTAACATAACATGGGGGGGGGGGGGGTCTCCTGGCTGTTCACACAGGTGTGTCATTGCTGTACATTGACCATGCATTGCTTCTGTGGTATTGCAAAGGCAAAGACAAATGCTTCCAGCCATCCATTGCACTAATGGATTGGTCATCAGCTGGCTGTCTATGTCCCGCATCAATATAGACCAAAGTACAGAGGGTTAGGCTATGCTATTGTGCACCTACCTGATGCATCAGAAGGTGCGAGGCCCTTGCTAAATTCTGTGCACAGACTTTGAGATCTATACTTTAGACTGTATCTAAACCTGCTCCAACATGGACTGACATTCTGGCCTACTTTCAGCCGATGCGACTTGTCTGTCGCTGAACAGTCGCTTTTTATGTATTCAGCACCTATGTATAATGTTGTAAAAATGCTCTAGAAGCTAAAGTCGCAGAAATGTCACACATATTTGGCCTGCAACTTTCTGTGCGACAAATTCAGACAGGAAAAATCAGTATAAATCCTTAGAAAATTATCCCCCAGTGTCTCCATCTGCTGGCGGTATTGAATAAGCATTGCTGCACTGATGGGGTATGCATTAGACGAAAAAAAAGAAGAAAAAGAAGAATAATACGCCCAGAAAAGAGGCGAAAAGGAGAAAAACGTAAAAAAACGTGAAAAAAAAGTAAGAGGAAGAGAAGGGAAAAAAAGGTGGAAATGGGTTTAAAAGTGATTTCGGCGGAGTATATATATATATATATATATATATATATATATATATATATATATACGCGCACACACACACATATATATAAACGTATTCTCCGTTGAGATATTGCAGCCGCTGCTGTGTCCAGGCCCAGGAGCCTTAGCACTGTGCTGTGATGTCACTCAATACCACTGACATCACTAGGTGTAAACAACATCTCTCCTTTGCTGTGTATGTGACTATGGAGCTGTTTGGTGATGTCGTCTATTATGGCCTTCATAGAAGCAACAGGAGATTGTTGCATCCATCTAGAACCCTCAGAACTACAGTGCTATGATGTCACTCACTTCCACAGGCCTTGCAGACTGTAAACAACAACAACCCAGCTTTGTTGTGTATGTAACCATAGGGATTTGTGATGTCACCTAGAACCTTCACAGCAGCGACAGCTTTATGAGGAGCATCAGCACTGCTCTGCCTGAGCAGAACCATCACCGCCATAGGTTGTCAAATAACCCGGGTTTAACCCACACAGGTAAGTCCAATGGGGTGCAGGCATGTCCTCTATGCTTACAGCTTCCCGTGGGTGTTGGTTTGATACCGTTTGGGGACAGCCAAGGAGGCATCTGCAGGCAACAAAGGTAGGTGTGTGCTTGTGTGTGTGTTTCCTATGCAGATCCTAAGCCCAGTGTCACATGCAAGTAGGAGGAGTAAGAAGGGTTCCTGGCAAATCCGGGTTATGGATTGCATTTAAAAAGGCCCCGTGGGAGTGCAATGGGCCCCTGTCTTGCTGCTTAGCAATAATGGTATGGGTTTAGGTTCTGCTGTGTGTACTGGTGGTTGACTGCCCCCCAGCCCAGAGTGTGCATGGAAAATTGTCTGGTAGCCTCCCTGAGAGCAAGCAGTGATAGTGCCCATGAAGGGCACCTTGTTGGGCCCGCCCCTTTCACGGTTATCGCTTCTCGGCCTTTTGGCTAAGATCAAGTGTAGTATCTGTTCTTATCAGTTTAATATCTGATACGTCCCCTATCTGGGGACCATATATTAAATGGATTTTTGAGAACGGGGGCCGATTTCGAAGCTTGCTTCCGTCGCCCTATGCATTGACCCGATATGGCAGTATCTTCGGGTACAGTGCACCACCCCCTTACAGGGTTAAAAAGAAAGATTCCTACTTTCATTGCTACCTGCTTGCTGGCTAGCCAGCTAGCCAGCCCTGTGGGCCTTGCTGCTGCTGCAGCCAAAAAACAAAAGGTGGTGCTGCTGCTGCTTCTGCTGCTTCTGCTTCTGCTTGTGTCTGGCCGCTGTTGGAGCGTCCAGGCACAGGACTTCTGCTGCTGCTGACTAAATGGCCTCCTTAATTGGATCATTTGAGTAGCCAGCACACCTGTGCAGGTAGGGCATGACATGATAGGCAGCTGCCTTGATAGCGGGTGGGTGCTGAATGTTCCTAATTGACAAAATAAGATTAATGCTTATGAAGAAATATAAAATCTCATCCCTTCCCCAATATCGCGCCACACCCCTACCCCTTAATTCCCTGGTTGAACTTGATGGACATATGTCTTTTTTCGACCGTACTAACTATGTAACTATGTAACATAACATGGGGGGGGGGGGGGGGGTCTCCTGGCTGTTCACACAGGTGTGTCATTGCTGTACATTGACCATGCATTGCTTCTGTGGTATTGCAAAGGCAAAGACAAATGCTTCCAGCCATCCATTGCACTAATGGATTGGTCATCAGCTGGCTGTCTATGTCCCGCATCAATATAGACCAAAGTACAGAGGGTTAGGCTATGCTATTGTGCACCTACCTGATGCATCAGAAGGTGCGAGGCCCTTGCTAAATTCTGTGCACAGACTTTGAGATCTATACTTTAGACTGTATCTAAACCTGCTCCAACATGGACTGACATTCTGGCCTACTTTCAGCCGATGCGACTTGTCTGTCGCTGAACAGTCGCTTTTTATGTATTCAGCACCTATGTATAATGTTGTAAAAATGCTCTAGAAGCTAAAGTCGCAGAAATGTCACACATATTTGGCCTGCAACTTTCTGTGCGACAAATTCAGACAGGAAAAATCTGTATAAATCCTTAGAAAATTATCCCCCAGTGTCTCCATCTGCTGGCGGTATTGAATAAGCATTGCTGCACTGATGGGGTATGCATTAGACGAAAAAAAAGAAGAAAAAGAAGAATAATACGCCCAGAAAAGAGGCGAAAAGGAGAAAAACGTAAAAAAACGTGAAAAAAAAGTAAGAGGAAGAGAAGGGAAAAAAAGGTGGAAATGGGTTTAAAAGTGATTTCGGCGGAGAAATATATATATATATATATATATATATATATATATATATATATATACGCGCACACACACACATATATATAAACGTATTCTCCGTTGAGATATTGCAGCCACTGCTGTGTCCAGGCCCAGGAGCCTTAGCACTGTGCTGTGATGTCACTCAATACCACTGACATCACTAGGTGTAAACAACATCTCTCCTTTGCTGTGTATGTGACTATGGAGCTGTTTGGTGATGTCGTCTATTATGGCCTTCATAGAAGCAACATGAGATTGTTGCATCCATCTAGAACCCTCAGAACTACAGTGCTATGATGTCACTCACTTCCACAGGCCTTGCAGAGTGTAAACAACAACAACCCAGCTTTGTTGTGTATGTAACCATAGGGATTTGTGATGTCACCTAGAACCTTCACAGCAGCGACAGCTTTATGAGGAGCATCAGCACTGCTCTGCCTGAGCAGAACCATCACCGCCATAGGTTGTCAAATAACCCGGGTTTAACCCACACAGGTAAGTCCAATGGGGTGCAGGCATGTCCTCTATGCTTACAGCTTCCCGTGGGTGTTGGTTTGATACCGTTTGGGGACAGCCAAGGAGGCATCTGCAGGCAACAAAGGTAGGTGTGTGCTTGTGTGTGTGTTTCCTATGCAGATCCTAAGCCCAGTGTCACATGCAAGTAGGAGGAGTAAGAAGGGTTCCTGGCAAATCCGGGTTATGGATTGCATTTAAAAAGGCCCCGTGGGAGTGCAATGGGCCCCTGTCTTGCTGCTTAGCAATAATGGTATGGGTTTAGGTTCTGCTGTGTGTACTGGTGGTTGACTGCCCCCCAGCCCAGAGTGTGCATGGAAAATTGTCTGGCAGCCTCCCTGACAGCAAGCAGTGATAGTGCCCATGAAGGGCACCTTGTTGGGCCCGCCCCTTTCACGGTTATCGCTTCTCGGCCTTTTGGCTAAGATCAAGTGTAGTATCTGTTCTTATCAGTTTAATATCTGATACGTCCCCTATCTGGGGACCATATATTAAATGGATTTTTGAGAACGGGGGCCGATTTCGAAGCTTGCTTCCGTCGCCCTATGCATTGACCCGATATGGCAGTATCTTCGGGTACAGTGCACCACCCCCTTACCGGGTTAAAAAGAAAGATTCCTACTTTCATTGCTACCTGCTTGCTGGCTAGCCAGCTAGCCAGCCCTGTGGGCCTTGCTGCTGCTGCAGCCAAAAAGCAAAAGGTGGTGCTGCTGCTGCTTCTGCTGCTTCTGCTTCTGCTTGTGTCTGGCTGCTGTTGGAGCGTCCAGGCACAGGACTTCTGCTGCTGCTGACTAAATGGCCTCCTTAATTGGATCATTTGAGTAGCCAGCACACCTGTGCAGGTAGGGCATGACATGATAGGCAGCTGCCTTGATAGCGGGTGGGTGCTGAATGTTCCTAATTGACAAAATAAGATTAATGCTTATGAAGAAATATAAAATCTCATCCCTTCCCCAATATCGCGCCACACCCCTACCCCTTAATTCCCTGGTTGAACTTGATGGACATATGTCTTTTTTCGACCGTACTAACTATATAACTATGTAACATAACATGGGGGGGGGGGGGGGTCTCCTGGCTGTTCACACAGGTGTGTCATTGCTGTACATTGACCATGCATTGCTTCTGTGGTATTGCAAAGGCAAAGACAAATGCTTCCAGCCATCCATTGCACTAATGGATTGGTCATCAGCTGGCTGTCTATGTCCCGCATCAATATAGACCAAAGTACAGAGGGTTAGGCTATGCTATTGTGCACCTACCTGATGCATCAGAAGGTGCGAGGCCCTTGCTAAATTCTGTGCACAGACTTTGAGATCTATACTTTAGACTGTATCTAAACCTGCTCCAACATGGACTGACATTCTGGCCTACTTTCAGCCGATGCGACTTGTCTGTCGCTGAACAGTCGCTTTTTATGTATTCAGCACCTATGTATAATGTTGTAAAAATGCTCTAGAAGCTAAAGTCGCAGAAATGTCACACATATTTGGCCTGCAACTTTCTGTGCGACAAATTCAGACAGGAAAAATCAGTATAAATCCTTAGAAAATTATCCCCCAGTGTCTCCATCTGCTGGCGGTATTGAATAAGCATTGCTGCACTGATGGGGTATGCATTAGACGAAAAAAAAGAAGAAAAAGAAGAATAATACGCCCAGAAAAGAGGCGAAAAGGAGAAAAACGTAAAAAAACGTGAAAAAAAAGTAAGAGGAAGAGAAGGGAAAAAAAGGTGGAAATGGGTTTAAAAGTGATTTCGGCGGAGAAATATATATATATATATATATATATATATATATATATATATATATATATATATACGCGCACACACACACATATATATAAACGTATTCTCCGTTGAGATATTGCAGCCGCTGCTGTGTCCAGGCCCAGGAGCCTTAGCACTGTGCTGTGATGTCACTCAATACCACTGACATCACTAGGTGTAAACAACATCTCTCCTTTGCTGTGTATGTGACTATGGAGCTGTTTGGTGATGTCGTCTATTATGGCCTTCATAGAAGCAACAGGAGATTGTTGCATCCATCTAGAACCCTCAGAACTACAGTGCTATGATGTCACTCACTTCCACAGGCCTTGCAGAGTGTAAACAACAACAACCCAGCTTTGTTGTGTATGTAACCATAGGGATTTGTGATGTCACCTAGAACCTTCACAGCAGCGACAGCTTTATGAGGAGCATCAGCACTGCTCTGCCTGAGCAGAACCATCACCGCCATAGGTTGTCAAATAACCCGGGTTTAACCCACACAGGTAAGTCCAATGGGGTGCAGGCATGTCCTCTATGCTTACAGCTTCCCGTGGGTGTTGGTTTGATACCGTTTGGGGACAGCCAAGGAGGCATCTGCAGGCAACAAAGGTAGGTGTGTGCTTGTGTGTGTGTTTCCTATGCAGATCCTAAGCCCAGTGTCACATGCAAGTAGGAGGAGTAAGAAGGGTTCCTGGCAAATCCGGGTTATGGATTGCATTTAAAAAGGCCCCGTGGGAGTGCAATGGGCCCCTGTCTTGCTGCTTAGCAATAATGGTATGGGTTTAGGTTCTGCTGTGTGTACTGGTGGTTGACTGCCCCCCAGCCCAGAGTGTGCATGGAAAATTGTCTGGCAGCCTTCCTGACAGCAAGCAGTGATAGTGCCCATGAAGGGCACCTTGTTGGGCCCGCCCCTTTCACGGTTATCGCTTCTCGGCCTTTTGGCTAAGATCAAGTGTAGTAATACAGGAGATCTGGTCAGAAGGTACTCGGGTACCCCTCTCCTCGGCCTTGTGGGATCGCCCAGGTTTATTGCCTGGGCTTCACCCACTTGTTGCTATTGGGGAGAGGGCCTAGTCCCAGGGTAACGAGTAGCGATCGCCTCTCAAGACCTTCGGGTGGAGAGAGGTTAGAACCATGGATGATGATCCGGATCCAGGTTCTGTGCCGGCATACGCAAGGATCAAAAACACCGTGAGAGTCATTCTCACGGATGATACCAAAAGGGTGGACGATTTGAAATTCGTAGTAGAGGACGTGCTCGGAGGAGTTTTCGGAATACAGAAGGGCGAGATATTGGCAATCCAGGACTACCCGAAGCGTAAAATTTTTGATGTGACGTTCACACAAAATGGCATCCACAGAGATTTTGTTACCAGAGCTGCTGCGAGTAAAGACAAAAAGCTTCAGGGTGTCCGGATTATTGAGCACGTTCTAGACGATATTAAGCTGGTGGTAGTAAAGATGTATTCCCCTTTCGCCAACCTACACGATGTTGAGTTGTTTTTACAAGTCTATTTTAGTAAGGTTGAGTGCAGAGGAAAAATCATGAACAGCTGTGGCATCTGGACATCTAAGTGGAGATTTCAGGTTACATGCAAAAAAGATGACAGATTGCCAGGGGGAATACAACTACCACCAGCTCGTTTTAAAATAAATAATATGTGTGGCGACCTCTTTTATGCGGGGATGCCAAGCTACTGCAGGAAGTGTCACAGATATGGACACACAAAAGAAAACTGTGAAAGTACATGCAAAAAATGTGGTAGCACACAGCACGAGACAGAGAAATGCACAAGAGGAGGGAGGTGCAATTTCTGTCAACAATTCGGTCACCTTTTCTCCTCTTGTCCCCACAGACATAGGACGGAGCAGCAGTGGCAACCCTGGAGGCAGCAAGGACAGCAACCGGGACACCAGCCGAGGCAAGCAGAGCCAGTGATTACCCCCCCACAAGAGGTAAGCGGTGAGATGGAGAAGGAGAAAGACCCCCCTCAGGCAAAAGGAGGGGACCCTAAAGAGCAGAGGATGGCCAAAAAACGTGCAAGTGGTGAAAAAACTGGCCCCCAGGAGCATGCTGGGTTAAGAGAGGAGCGGACGGCGGCCGAATCCGCTCCTCAGCAACCTCTGGCTCAGGGTCCCCCTGAGAGCGATGATCCGGGTGGAGAGGTGAAGGTTAAAAGGCGGAGGGGCTCCAGAAGACTCTATTCGGAGGCGGTCCAGGGGGAGCCGATGGAAGTACCTGCGGATGCAGGGAACCCAAGTGACGTTCCTCCACAGGTCCCCATAGGGGATACCCCCCCTCCTCCCTGCCAGGAGGAGGTTTCAGGGGTGACCGTCTCTGAGGTACCAGAGACGGAACTAAGTGAACACCCGACCCCTATGGAGGGGCAAGAGGTGGAAGAACCCAATGAGTCTGGAGCCCTGATTGCCAGGATGCCCGAGAACAACTATGCCTCAATCATGATGGAGGAGGGGGGTCGGCTGAGTGATGGTGCCTCCTCTCCTGCTTCCTCTATGCGTACAGTTGAGTCAGATTTTGGGGGGTATGAGGCTTCGGAGGGGGAATCAGAGGTGTAAGACGTTTTCTTGTACATTCCCATGGCTGAGTTGTCCGGTCTGTCCTTGAACGTGAGAAGTGTGAGCGCCAGAGTAAGAAGGGTTGCCCTATTTAATTACTTGTCGGTTTTTGCTGCTTCCGTCCTTTTCCTGCAGGAATGTGGCATCCCGCACAGATTAAATTATAAAGAATATGAAGATGATTGGGTGCACGGTCCATCAGTCTGGTCTGGATCAAATGAGTCCAGATCAGCAGGGGTCGCCATACTTTTTAAAGGGAACGTTTTAATTGAGAGTTTTAACGAAATTTTACCAGGCAGAATTTTATTGGTCAGCGCTTTTATTAATGGTATTAAATGGCAGTTTTTAAATTTTTATGGTTCTCCTGATAAGAATGAAAGAATAAAAATGTTGGAGATTTTACCCCTTTTTATTAACAATTCTAGTCCTCTTGTTTTATCAGGTGATTTTAATTGTATTTTAAGGGGAGAACGCCGTTTTTCGAACGCAGTGAGTAGGAACTATGATAAGACGTCTTTTATGTTAAAAAACTTGATTTTAGATTTTAATCTCACTGATGTTTTTAAAAAATGTAATTTTAACGTACCAGAGGAAGACGGTGTTACCTGGAGCAATGCAAGCTGTAGCTCCAGGATAGATTTTATTTTTTGTTCTTATCAAGTACTGCCTTTTAACTGTGATCTTTTTACCAATGTTTTTTCTGACCATAAATTATTGTATTTTAAAGTTAAAAGTGATTTTAAAAGGAGAACTGGTAGGAATGCCTGGAAGTTAAACGTGTCCCTTTTAGAAGATCCGCAGGTTTTATCAGATTTTATCACCTTTTACAAGGAATGCAGACGAGTAAAAGACCCCAACACTCCCACCAGTATCTGGTGGGAAAAAATGAAACTAAAAATAAAAGAATTTTTTATCCGTGTTGGGGTTAGGAAAGCTAAAGAAAAACGTGAATTTTATAATATCCTAAATACTCGTCTGCAAACCCTGTACAAATTCAGAGCACATGGGATGGAGGTGGAGAAGGAGGTGCATGATCTTAAAAAAGAAATAACTAAGTGCCTGGAGCAGAAAGGAAAAGAAATTATCTTTAGGTCTCGAATACAGCATCTTGAGGAAAACGAGACCTGCTCCAGGTATTTTTTTAAGAAAATACATGAAAATAGAAGGTTAATAGAAAACATTGAAGGAGTGAATGATGTACAGGGTATTTTAAAAAAGGTGCAAGAGTTTTATGCGGATCTTTTTAATGTAAAACACATTGATGAATGTTTTATGAATGACTCGTTAAAGGAGATCACCAATTTTTTAGATCCTGTCTCACAGTCTTTTTTATTGCAGAATATTTCAGAGCAGGAGATTTTAGAGACCGTCAAGAGTTTTAAAACAGGTAAAGTGCCTGGGCCGGATGGTATACCCATTGAATTTTATGTTACTTTTTATGGTATTTTAAAAGAAGATTTGTTCTCCCTTTTTACGGAAGTCTTTAAGTCTAAAATCCTCCCAGGCTCATGGAAGAAGGGTGATGTCTCCCTGCTATTCAAAAAGGGAGACCGGTCGGAACTCAAAAACTGGAGACCAATCACCCTTCTGAACTGCGACTATAAAATAATGGCGAAACTGTGTGCTAACCGCTTAAAGAACGTAATCCATAAAATAATTCATACAAACCAAGTCTGTGGGGTGCCTGGGAGGAGTTTATGGGAGAACCTAAACCTTTTAAAGGATGTAATTAGCGACACCAAATTAAGAAAAGGAAAGCTGGCGGTTTTATCCATAGATTTTGAAAAAGCTTTCGACAGGGTGTCACATTTTTATCTTTTTAAGGTTTTAGAGAAAATGGGTATACCTGATGGCTTTTTATTGTCTCTTAGAGCTTTTTATGATAACTGTACTAGTAAAATTTTAGTAAATGGTTTTAAGACACAGGGCGTGATTTTAAATTCCGGAGTGAAGCAGGGGTGTCCCTTGTCCCCACTACTCTTCATTTGCGCAATAGAGCCTCTTTTATATACAATACGAAAGGATAAGCAGATCCATGGAGTCCCCCTGCCAGGAGGAGGGGGACTAGAGGCGAAGGTAGTGGGGTACATGGACGATGTTGCGGTGTTTTGCAGGGACACCCCATCGCTTCAGAAGACGCTAAAACAGATTCAATATTTTAATTGTGCCTCCGGTTTTAAAGTCAATTTTAACAAAAGTAACATTTTAAACATAGGCGGAATGCCTTTGTATGATGTGCCCGTCCCTGTGTCTGAGTCGGTGCAGATTTTAGGTGTCTCCTTTGACGAGTCTAATAATGGTTTTAATAGCTGGGACTTGGTGGCTCAAAAAATAAATAAGAAAATATGTATGTGGAACATGCGAGAACTTACAATGGAAGGGAAGGTTTTAATTACAAAAATGGTGCTTTTACCTATTTTATTGTATTTAAGTCTGGTTTTCCCACCCCCCGAAATGGTTCTAAAGAAAATAACAAAAGCTTGTTTTACTTTCTTTTGGAGTTCTAAGAGCGAAAAATTAAAGAGACAAATTGTGATAAAACCGAACTCCAGGGGCGGTAAGGATTTTCCAGATTTTAAAGCTTTCCTTTTAATAAAGTTTTTTAGCATGTGTTTTACTACTGTTTTTAAAGATAGCTACTGGTCTTATTTTGTTCGTTTTAATACTGGTTATTTTATGCGGAGGAACGGCTGGTTTTCTACAGTTTTAAGTTGCCCTTATTCTTTGAATTTACCCCCTCAATACATGATTTTAGGAAAAATTTTAAACTTATATAATTTTAAAGGTAAAAGTGTTCAGGATCTGTGCAATAGCAAAAAACTACTAAAGGAAATAAAAGAAACCAGTACCGTGACTCCCATCAAAAATTTTAACGAACAGAAGTGTATACAGATTTGGAAGATGTTGAGTATTAATTATCTTTTTAATTCACAGAAGGACCTGGCCTGGAGCTGCGCACACGAGTGTCTTCCATGCCGGGCATTCCAGCACCGAAGAGGATTATCCAACTCTGCAACCTGCCCGAGGGAGGGATGCCGACAAGAGGAGACCGTGCACCATCTAATATGGACTTGTTTTTACTCGCAGAAAATATGGACAAAGATACTCCCTCTGGTAAAAAGGATAACTGGACTAAAAGACTTAAATATTGCAGTGGTTTTTTATGGTTGCCTGGAATGCCCAACACGGACTCAAGAGACTATTGCATGGAAGATCATAAACTGTGTGAAGGCAGCTCTGTGGAAGGCCAGGAATATTTTATTGTTCAAGCATGAGGTTTTATCTGTGAAGGACATTTTATCTATCTGTTTTTATGAAATGTACCAGTACTATCTTTTGGACAAGAAGAGATTTCCGCTTTTATCTAGAAAATGGTTTTTAAAAGAATGGAATTCTATCTTGTAAAGCCACCAAGTGCCCATTTTATGTTTTAATATGTTGTAAATATGTTATTTATATGTAACTGTATTTATTGACATATTTGCACAACTTTGTTAACATTATTTAATTTTTAATAAAGTTGCCCCCGTAAGGGTAGTCAAGTTAAAAAAAAAAATCTGTTCTTATCAGTTCAATATCTGATACGTCCCCTATCTGGGGACCATATATTAAATGGATTTTTGAGAACGGGGGCCGATTTCGAAGCTTGCTTCCGTCGCCCTATGCATTGACCCGATATGGCAGTATCTTCGGGTACAGTGCACCACCCCCTTACAGGGTTAAAAAGAAAGATTCCTACTTTCATTGCTACCTGCTTGCTGGCTAGCCAGCTAGCCAGCCCTGTGGGCCTTGCTGCTGCTGCAGCCAAAAAACAAAAGGTGGTGCTGCTGCTGCTTCTGCTGCTTCTGCTTCTGCTTGTGTCTGGCCGCTGTTGGAGCGTCCAGGCACAGGACTTCTGCTGCTGCTGACTAAATGGCCTCCTTAATTGGATCATTTGAGTAGCCAGCACACCTGTGCAGGTAGGGCATGACATGATAGGCAGCTGCCTTGATAGCGGGTGGGTGCTGAATGTTCCTAATTGACAAAATAAGATTAATGCTTATGAAGAAATATAAAATCTCATCCCTTCCCCAATATCGCGCCACACCCCTACCCCTTAATTCCCTGGTTGAACTTGATGGACATATGTCTTTTTTCGACCGTACTAACTATGTAACTATGTAACATAACATGGGGGGGGGGGGGGGGGGTCTCCTGGCTGTTCACACAGGTGTGTCATTGCTGTACATTGACCATGCATTGCTTCTGTGGTATTGCAAAGGCAAAGACAAATTCTTCCAGCCATCCATTGCACTAATGGATTGGTCATCAGCTGGCTGTCTATGTCCCGTATCAATATAAACCAAAGTACAGAGGGTTAGGCTATGCTATTGTGCACCTACCTGATGCATCAGAAGGTGCGAGGCCCTTGCTAAATTCTGTGCACAGACTTTGAGATCTATACTTTAGACTGTATCTAAACCTGCTCCAACATGGACTGACATTCTGGCCTACTTTCAGCCGATGCGACTTGTCTGTCGCTGAACAGTCGCTTTTTATGTATTCAGCACCTATGTATAATGTTGTAAAAATGCTCTAGAAGCTAAAGTCGCAGAAATGTCACACATATTTGGCCTGCAACTTTCTGTGCGACAAATTCAGACAGGAAAAATCAGTATAAATCCATAGAAAATTATCCCCCAGTGTCTCCATCTGCTGGCGGTATTGAATAAGCATTGCTGCACTGATGGGGTATGCATTAGACGAAAAAAAAGAAGAAAAAGAAGAATAATACGCCCAGAAAAGAGGCGAAAAGGAGAAAAACGTAAAAAAACGTGAAAAAAAAGTAAGAGGAAGAGAAGGGAAAAAAAGGTGGAAATGGGTTTAAAAGTGATTTCGGCGGAGAAATATATATATATATATATATATATATATATATATATATATACGCGCACACACACACATATATATAAACGTATTCTCCGTTGAGATATTGCAGCCGCTGCTGTGTCCAGGCCCAGGAGCCTTAGCACTGTGCTGTGATGTCACTCAATACCACTGACATCACTAGGTGTAAACAACATCTCTCCTTTGCTGTGTATGTGACTATGGAGCTGTTTGGTGATGTCGTCTATTATGGCCTTCATAGAAGCAACAGGAGATTGTTGCATCCATCTAGAACCCTCAGAACTACAGTGCTATGATGTCACTCACTTCCACAGGCCTTGCAGAGTGTAAACAACAACAACCCAGCTTTGTTGTGTATGTAACCATAGGGATTTGTGATGTCACCTAGAACCTTCACAGCAGCGACAGCTTTATGAGGAGCATCAGCACTGCTCTGCCTGAGCAGAACCATCACCGCCATAGGTTGTCAAATAACCCGGGTTTAACCCACACAGGTAAGTCCAATGGGGTGCAGGCATGTCCTCTATGCTTACAGCTTCCCGTGGGTGTTGGTTTGATACCGTTTGGGGACAGCCAAGGAGGCATCTGCAGGCAACAAAGGTAGGTGTGTGCTTGTGTGTGTGTTTCCTATGCAGATCCTAAGCCCAGTGTCACATGCAAGTAGGAGGAGTAAGAAGGGTTCCTGGCAAATCCGGGTTATGGATTGCATTTAAAAAAGCCCCGTGGGAGTGCAATGGGCCCCTGTCTTGCTGCTTAGCAATAATGGTATGGGTTTAGGTTCTGCTGTGTGTACTGGTGGTTGACTGCCCCCCAGCCCAGAGTGTGCATGGAAAATTGTCTGGCAGCCTCCCTGACAGCAAGCAGTGATAGTGCCCATGAAGGGCACCTTGTTGGGCCCGCCCCTTTCACGGTTATCGCTTCTCGGCCTTTTGGCTAAGATCAAGTGTAGTATCTGTTCTTATCAGTTTAATATCTGATACGTCCCCTATCTGGGGACCATATATTAAATGGATTTTTGAGAACGGGGGCCGATTTCGAAGCTTGCTTCCGTCGCCCTATGCATTGACCCGATATGGCAGTATCTTCGGGTACAGTGCACCACCCCCTTACAGGGTTAAAAAGAAAGATTCCTACTTTCATTGCTACCTGCTTGCTGGCTAGCCAGCTAGCCAGCCCTGTGGGCCTTGCTGCTGCTGCAGCCAAAAAACAAAAGGTGGTGCTGCTGCTGCTTCTGCTTCTGCTTGTGTCTGGCCGCTGTTGGAGCGTCCAGGCACAGGACTTCTGCTGCTGCTGACTAAATGGCCTCCTTAATTGGATCATTTGAGTAGCCAGCACACCTGTGCAGGTAGGGCATGACATGATAGGCAGCTGCCTTGATAGCGGGTGGGTGCTGAATGTTCCTAATTGACAAAATAAGATTAATGCTTATGAAGAAATATAAAATCTCATCCCTTCCCCAATATCGCGCCACACCCCTACCCCTTAATTCCCTGGTTGAACTTGATGGACATATGTCTTTTTTCGACCGTACTAACTATGTAACTATGTAACATAACATGGGGGGGGGGGGTCTCCTGGCTGTTCACACAGGTGTGTCATTGCTGTACATTGACCATGCATTGCTTCTGTGGTATTGCAAAGGCAAAGACAAATGCTTCCAGCCATCCATTGCACTAATGGATTGGTCATCAGCTGGCTGTCTATGTCCCGCATCAATATAGACCAAAGTACAGAGGGTTAGGCTATGCTATTGTGCACCTACCTGATGCATCAGAAGGTGCGAGGCCCTTGCTAAATTCTGTGCACAGACTTTGAGATCTATACTTTAGACTGTATCTAAACCTGCTCCAACATGGACTGACATTCTGGCCTACTTTCAGCCGATGCGACTTGTCTGTCGCTGAACAGTCGCTTTTTATGTATTCAGCACCTATGTATAATGTTGTAAAAATGCTCTAGAAGCTAAAGTCGCAGAAATGTCACACATATTTGGCCTGCAACTTTCTGTGCGACAAATTCAGACAGGAAAAATCAGTATAAATCCTTAGAAAATTATCCCCCAGTGTCTCCATCTGCTGGCGGTATTGAATAAGCATTGCTGCACTGATGGGGTATGCATTAGACGAAAAAAAAGAAGAAAAAGAAGAATAATACGCCCAGAAAAGAGGCGAAAAGGAGAAAAACGTAAAAAAACTTGAAAAAAAAGTAAGAGGAAGAGAAGGGAAAAAAAGGTGGAAATGGGTTTAAAAGTGATTTCGGCGGAGAAATATATATATATATATATATATATATATATATATATATATATATACGCGCACACACACACATATATATAAACGTATTCTCCGTTGAGATATTGCAGCCGCTGCTGTATCCAGGCCCAGGAGCCTTAGCACTGTGCTGTGATGTCACTCAATACCACTGACATCACTAGGTGTAAACAACATCTCTCCTTTGCTGTGTATGTGACTATGGAGCTGTTTGGTGATGTCGTCTATTATGGCCTTCATAGAAGCAACAGGAGATTGTTGCATCCATCTAGAACCCTCAGAACTACAGTGCTATGATGTCACTCACTTCCACAGGCCTTGCAGAGTGTAAACAACAACAACCCAGCTTTGTTGTGTATGTAACCATAGGGATTTGTGATGTCACCTAGAACCTTCACAGCAGCGACAGCTTTATGAGGAGCATCAGCACTGCTCTGCCTGAGCAGAACCATCACCGCCATAGGTTGTCAAATAACCCGGGTTTAACCCACACAGGTAAGTCCAATGGGGTGCAGGCATGTCCTCTATGCTTACAGCTTCCCGTGGGTGTTGGTTTGATACCGTTTGGGGACAGCCAAGGAGGCATCTGCAGGCAACAAAGGTAGGTGTGTGCTTGTGTGTGTGTTTCCTATGCAGATCCTAAGCCCAGTGTCACATGCAAGTAGGAGGAGTAAGAAGGGTTCCTGGCAAATCCGGGTTATGGATTGCATTTAAAAAGGCCCCGTGGGAGTGCAATGGGCCCCTGTCTTGCTGCTTAGCAATAATGGTATGGGTTTAGGTTCTGCTGTGTGTACTGGTGGTTGACTGCCCCCCAGCCCAGAGTGTGCATGGAAAATTGTCTGGCAGCCTCCCTGACAGCAAGCAGTGATAGTGCCCATGAAGGGCACCTTGTTGGGCCCGCCCCTTTCACGGTTATCGCTTCTCGGCCTTTTGGCTAAGATCAAGTGTAGTATCTGTTCTTATCAGTTTAATATCTGATACGTCCCCTATCTGGGGACCATATATTAAATGGATTTTTGAGAACGGGGGCCGATTTCGAAGCTTGCTTCCATCGCCCTATGCATTGACCCGATATGGCAGTATCTTCGGGTACAGTGCACCACCCCCTTACAGGGTTAAAAAGAAAGATTCCTACTTTCATTGCTACCTGCTTGCTGGCTAGCCAGCTAGCCAGCCCTGTGGGCCTTGCTGCTGCTGCAGCCAAAAAACAAAAGGTGGTGCTGCTGCTGCTTCTGCTGCTTCTGCTTCTGCTTGTGTCTGGCCGCTGTTGGAGCGTCCAGGCACAGGACTTCTGCTGCTGCTGACTAAATGGCCTCCTTAATTGGATCATTTGAGTAGCCAGCACACCTGTGCAGGTAGGGCATGACATGATAGGCAGCTGCCTTGATAGCGGGTGGGTGCTGAATGTTCCTAATTGACAAAATAAGATTAATGCTTATGAAGAAATATAAAATCTCATCCCTTCCCCAATATCGCGCCACACCCCTACCCCTTAATTCCCTGGTTGAACTTGATGGACATATGTCTTTTTTCGACCGTACTAACTATGTAACTATGTAACATAACATGGGGGGGGGGGGTCTCCTGGCTGTTCACACAGGTGTGTCATTGCTGTACATTGACCATGCATTGCTTCTGTGGTATTGCAAAGGCAAAGACAAATGCTTCCAGCCATCCATTGCACTAATGGATTGGTCATCAGCTGGCTGTCTATGTCCCGCATCAATATAGACCAAAGTACAGAGGGTTAGGCTATGCTATTGTGCACCTACCTGATGCATCAGAAGGTGCGAGGCCCTTGCTAAATTCTGTGCACAGACTTTGAGATCTATACTTTAGACTGTATCTAAACCTGCTCCAACATGGACTGACATTCTGGCCTACTTTCAGCCGATGCGACTTGTCTGTCGCTGAACAGTCGCTTTTTATGTATTCAGCACCTATGTATAATGTTGTAAAAATGCTCTAGAAGCTAAAGTCGCAGAAATGTCACACATATTTGGCCTGCAACTTTCTGTGCGACAAATTCAGACAGGAAAAATCAGTATAAATCCTTAGAAAATTATCCCCCAGTGTCTCCATCTGCTGGCGGTATTGAATAAGCATTGCTGCACTGATGGGGTATGCATTAGACGAAAAAAAAGAAGAAAAAGAAGAATAATACGCCCAGAAAAGAGGCGAAAAGGAGAAAAACGTAAAAAAACGTGAAAAAAAAGTAAGAGGAAGAGAAGGGAAAAAAAGGTGGAAATGGGTTTAAAAGTGATTTCGGCGGAGAAATATATATATATATATATATATATATATATATATATATATATATACGCGCACACACACACATATATATAAACGTATTCTCCGTTGAGATATTGCAGCCGCTGCTGTGTCCAGGCCCAGGAGCCTTAGCACTGTGCTGTGATGTCACTCAATACCACTGACATCACTAGGTGTAAACAACATCTCTCCTTTGCTGTGTATGTGACTATGGAGCTGTTTGGTGATGTCGTCTATTATGGCCTTCATAGAAGCAACAGGAGATTGTTGCATCCATCTAGAACCCTCAGAACTACAGTGCTATGATGTCACTCACTTCCACAGGCCTTGCAGAGTGTAAACAACAACAACCCAGCTTTGTTGTGTATGTAACCATAGGGATTTGTGATGTCACCTAGAACCTTCACAGCAGCGACAGCTTTATGAGGAGCATCAGCACTGCTCTGCCTGAGCAGAACCATCACCGCCATAGGTTGTCAAATAACCCGGGTTTAACCCACACAGGTAAGTCCAATGGGGTGCAGGCATGTCCTCTATGCTTACAGCTTCCCGTGGGTGTTGGTTTGATACCGTTTGGGGACAGCCAAGGAGGCATCTGCAGGCAACAAAGGTAGGTGTGTGCTTGTGTGTGTGTTTCCTATGCAGATCCTAAGCCCAGTGTCACATGCAAGTAGGAGGAGTAAGAAGGGTTCCTGGCAAATCCGGGTTATGGATTGCATTTAAAAAGGCCCCGTGGGAGTGCAATGGGCCCCTGTCTTGCTGCTTAGCAATAATGGTATGGGTTTAGGTTCTGCTGTGTGTACTGGTGGTTGACTGCCCCCCAGCCCAGAGTGTGCATGGAAAATTGTCTGGCAGCCTCCCTGACAGCAAGCAGTGATAGTGCCCATGAAGGGCACCTTGTTGGGCCCGCCCCTTTCACGGTTATCGCTTCTCGGCCTTTTGGCTAAGATCAAGTGTAGTATCTGTTCTTATCAGTTTAATATCTGATACGTCCCCTATCTGGGGACCATATATTAAATGGATTTTTGAGAACGGGGGCCGATTTCGAAGCTTGCTTCCGTCGCCCTATGCATTGACCCGATATGGCAGAATCTTCGGGTACAGTGCACCACCCCCTTACAGGGTTAAAAAGAAAGATTCCTACTTTCATTGCTACCTGCTTGCTGGCTAGCCAGCTAGCCAGCCCTGTGGGCCTTGCTGCTGCTGCAGCCAAAAAACAAAAGGTGCTGCTTCTGCTGCTTCTGCTGCTTCTGCTTCTGCTTGTGTCTGGCCGCTGTTGGAGCGTCCAGGCACAGGACTTCTGCTGCTGCTGACTAAATGGCCTCCTTAATTGGATCATTTGAGTAGCCAGCACACCTGTGCAGGTAGGGCATGACATGATAGGCAGCTGCCTTGATAGCGGGTGGGTGCTGAATGTTCCTAATTGACAAAATAAGATTAATGCTTATGAAGAAATATAAAATCTCATCCCTTCCCCAATATCGCGCCACACCCCTACCCCTTAATTCCCTGGTTGAACTTGATGGACATATGTCTTTTTTCGACCGTACTAACTATGTAACTATGTAACATAACATGGGGGGGGGGGGGGGTCTCCTGGCTGTTCACACAGGTGTGTCATTGCTGTACATTGACCATGCATTGCTTCTGTGGTATTGCAAAGGCAAAGACAAATGCTTCCAGCCATCCATTGCACTAATGGATTGGTCATCAGCTGGCTGTCTATGTCCCGCATCAATATAGACCAAAGTACAGAGGGTTAGGCTATGCTATTGTGCACCTACCTGATGCATCAGAAGGTGCGAGGCCCTTGCTAAATTCTGTGCACAGACTTTGAGATCTATACTTTAGACTGTATCTAAACCTGCTCCAACATGGACTGACATTCTGGCCTACTTTCAGCCGATGCGACTTGTCTGTCGCTGAACAGTCGCTTTTTATGTATTCAGCACCTATGTATAATGTTGTAAAAATGCTCTAGAAGCTAAAGTCGCAGAAATGTCACACATATTTGGCCTGCAACTTTCTGTGCGACAAATTCAGACAGGAAAAATCAGTATAAATCCTTAGAAAATTATCCCCCAGTGTCTCCATCTGCTGGCGGTATTGAATAAGCATTGCTGCACTGATGGGGTATGCATTAGACGAAAAAAAGAAGAAAAAGAAGAATAATACGCCCAGAAAAGAGGCGAAAAGGAGAAAAACGTAAAATAACGTGAAAAAAAAGTAAGAGGAAGAGAAGGGAAAAAAAGGTGGAAATGGGTTTAAAAGTGATTTCGGCGGAGAAATATATATATATATATATATATATATATATATATATATATATATATATATATATATATATACGCGCACACACACACATATATATAAACGTATTCTCCGTTGAGATATTGCAGCCGCTGCTGTGTCCAGGCCCAGGAGCCTTAGCACTGTGCTGTGATGTCACACAATACCACTGACATCACTAGGTGTAAACAACATCTCTCCTTTGCTGTGTATGTGACTATGGAGCTGTTTGGTGATGTCGTCTATTATGGCCTTCATAGAAGCAACAGGAGATTGTTGCATCCATCTAGAACCCTCAGAACTACAGTGCTATGATGTCACTCACTTCCACAGGCCTTGCAGAGTGTAAACAACAACAACCCAGCTTTGTTGTGTATGTAACCATAGGGATTTGTGATGTCACCTAGAACCTTCACAGCAGCGACAGCTTTATGAGGAGCATCAGCACTGCTCTGCCTGAGCAGAACCATCACCGCCATAGGTTGTCAAATAACCCGGGTTTAACCCACACAGGTAAGTCCAATGGGGTGCAGGCATGTCCTCTATGCTTACAGCTTCCCGTGGGTGTTGGTTTGATACCGTTTGGGGACAGCCAAGGAGGCATCTGCAGGCAACAAAGGTAGGTGTGTGCTTGTGTGTGTGTTTCCTATGCAGATCCTAAGCCCAGTGTCACATGCAAGTAGGAGGAGTAAGAAGGGTTCCTGGCAAATCCGGGTTATGGATTGCATTTAAAAAGGCCCCGTGGGAGTGCAATGGGCCCCTGTCTTGCTGCTTAGCAATAATGGTATGGGTTTAGGTTCTGCTGTGTGTACTGGTGGTTGACTGCCCCCCAGCCCAGAGTGTGCATGGAAAATTGTCTGGCAGCCTCCCTGACAGCAAGCAGTGATAGTGCCCATGAAGGGCACCTTGTTGGGCCCGCCCCTTTCACGGTTATCGCTTCTCGGCCTTTTGGCTAAGATCAAGTGTAGTATCTGTTCTTATCAGTTTAATATCTGATACGTCCCCTATCTGGGGACCATATATTAAATGGATTTTTGAGAACGGGGGCCGATTTCGAAGCTTGCTTCCGTCGCCCTATGCATTGACCCGATATGGCAGTATCTTCGGGTACAGTGCACCACCCCCTTACAGGGTTAAAAAGAAAGATTCCTACTTTCATTGCTACCTGCTTGCTGGCTAGCCAGCTAGCCAGCCCTGTGGGCCTTGCTGCTGCTGCAGCCAAAAAACAAAAGGTGGTGCTGCTGCTGCTTCTGCTGCTTCTGCTTCTGCTTGTGTCTGGCCGCTGTTGGAGCGTCCAGGCACAGGACTTCTGCTGCTGCTGACTAAATGGCCTCCTTAATTGGATCATTTGAGTAGCCAGCACACCTGTGCAGGTAGGGCATGACATGATAGGCAGCTGCCTTGATAGCGGGTGGGTGCTGAATGTTCCTAATTGACAAAATAAGATTAATGCTTATGAAGAAATATAAAATCTCATCCCTTCCCCAATATCGCGCCACACCCCTACCCCTTAATTCCCTGGTTGAACTTGATGGACATATGTCTTTTTTCGACCGTACTAACTATGTAACTATGTAACATAACATGGGGGGGGGAGGGGGGGGGTCTCCTGGCTGTTCACACAGGTGTGTCATTGCTGTACATTGACCATGCATTGCTTCTGTGGTATTGCAAAGGCAAAGACAAATGCTTCCAGCCATCCATTGCACTAATGGATTGGTCATCAGCTGGCTGTCTATGTCCCGCATCAATATAGACCAAAGTACAGAGGGTTAGGCTATGCTATTGTGCACCTACCTGATGCATCAGAAGGTGCGAGGCCCTTGCTAAATTCTGTGCACAGACTTTGAGATCTATACTTTAGACTGTATCTAAACCTGCTCCAACATGGACTGACATTCTGGCCTACTTTCAGCCGATGCGACTTGTCTGTCGCTGAACAGTCGCTTTTTATGTATTCAGCACCTATGTATAATGTTGTAAAAATGCTCTAGAAGCTAAAGTCGCAGAAATGTCACACATATTTGGCCTGCAACTTTCTGTGCGACAAATTCAGACAGGAAAAATCAGTATAAATCCTTAGAAAATTATCCCCCAGTGTCTCCATCTGCTGGCGGTATTGAATAAGCATTGCTGCACTGATGGGGTATGCATTAGACGAAAAAAAAGAAGAAAAAGAAGAATAATACGCCCAGAAAAGAGGCGAAAAGGAGAAAAACGTAAAAAAACGTGAAAAAAAAGTAAGAGGAAGAGAAGGGAAAAAAAGGTGGAAATGGGTTTAAAAGTGATTTCGGCGGAGAAATATATATATATATATATATATATATATATATATATATATACGCGCACACACACACATATATATAAACGTATTCTCCGTTGAGATATTGCAGCCGCTGCTGTGTCCAGGCCCAGGAGCCTTAGCACTGTGCTGTGATGTCACTCAATACCACTGACATCACTAGGTGTAAACAACATCTCTCCTTTGCTGTGTATGTGACTATGGAGCTGTTTGGTGATGTCGTCTATTATGGCCTTCATAGAAGCAACAGGAGATTGTTGCATCCATCTAGAACCCTCAGAACTACAGTGCTATGATGTCACTCACTTCCACAGGCCTTGCAGAGTGTAAACAACAACAACCCAGCTTTGTTGTGTATGTAACCATAGGGATTTGTGATGTCACCTAGAACCTTCACAGCAGCGACAGCTTTATGAGGAGCATCAGCACTGCTCTGCCTGAGCAGAACCATCACCGCCATAGGTTGTCAAATAACCCGGGTTTAACCCACACAGGTAAGTCCAATGGGGTGCAGGCATGTCCTCTATGCTTACAGCTTCCCGTGGGTGTTGGTTTGATACCGTTTGAGGACAGCCAAGGAGGCATCTGCAGGCAACAAAGGTAGGTGTGTGCTTGTGTGTGTGTTTCCTATGCAGATCCTAAGCCCAGTGTCACATGCAAGTAGGAGGAGTAAGAAGGGTTCCTGGCAAATCCGGGTTATGGATTGCATTTAAAAAGGCCCCGTGGGAGTGCAATGGGCCCCTGTCTTGCTGCTTAGCAATAATGGTATGGGTTTAGGTTCTGCTGTGTGTACTGGTGGTTGACTGCCCCCCAGCCCAGAGTGTGCATGGAAAATTGTCTGGCAGCCTCCCTGACAGCAAGCAGTGATAGTGCCCATGAAGGGCACCTTGTTGGGCCCGCCCCTTTCACGGTTATCGCTTCTCGGCCTTTTGGCTAAGATCAAGTGTAGTATCTGTTCTTATCAGTTTAATATCTGATACGTCCCCTATCTGGGGACCATATATTAAATGGATTTTTGAGAACGGGGGCCGATTTCGAAGCTTGCTTCCGTCGCCCTATGCATTGACCCGATATGGCAGTATCTTCGGGTACAGTGCACCACCCCCTTACAGGGTTAAAAAGAAAGATTCCTACTTTCATTGCTACCTGCTTGCTGGCTAGCCAGCTAGCCAGCCCTGTGGGCCTTGCTGCTGCTGCAGCCAAAAAACAAAAGGTGGTGCTGCTGCTGCTTCTGCTGCTTCTGCTTCTGCTTGTGTCTGGCCGCTGTTGGAGCGTCCAGGCACAGGACTTCTGCTGCTGCTGACTAAATGGCCTCCTTAATTGGATCATTTGAGTAGCCAGCACACCTGTGCAGGTAGGGCATGACATGATAGGCAGCTGCCTTGATAGCGGGTGGGTGCTGAATGTTCCTAATTGACAAAATAAGATTAATGCTTATGAAGAAATATAAAATCTCATCCCTTCCCCAATATCGCGCCACACCCCTACCCCTTAATTCCCTGGTTGAACTTGATGGACATATGTCTTTTTTCGACCGTACTAACTATGTAACTATGTAACATAACATGGGGGGGGGGGGGGGGTCTCCTGGCTGTTCACACAGGTGTGTCATTGCTGTACATTGACCATGCATTGCTTCTGTGGTATTGCAAAGGCAAAGACAAATGCTTCCAGCCATCCATTGCACTAATGGATTGGTCATCAGCTGGCTGTCTATGTCCCGCATCAATATAGACCAAAGTACAGAGGGTTAGGCTATGCTATTGTGCACCTACCTGATGCATCAGAAGGTGCGAGGCCCTTGCTAAATTCTGTGCACAGACTTTGAGATCTATACTTTAGACTGTATCTAAACCTGCTCCAACATGGACTGACATTCTGGCCTACTTTCAGCCGATGCGACTTGTCTGTCGCTGAACAGTCGCTTTTTATGTATTCAGCACCTATGTATAATGTTGTAAAAATGCTCTAGAAGCTAAAGTCGCAGAAATGTCACACATATTTGGCCTGCAACTTTCTGTGCGACAAATTCAGACAGGAAAAATCAGTATAAATCCTTAGAAAATTATCCCCCAGTGTCTCCATCTGCTGGCGGTATTGAATAAGCATTGCTGCACTGATGGGGTATGCATTAGACGAAAAAAAAGAAGAAAAAGAAGAATAATACGCCCAGAAAAGAGGCGAAAAGGAGAAAAACGTAAAAAAACGTGAAAAAAAAGTAAGAGGAAGAGAAGGGAAAAAAAGGTGGAAATGGGTTTAAAAGTGATTTCGGCGGAGAAATATATATATATATATATATATATATATATATATATATATATACGCGCACACACACACATATATATAAACGTATTCTCCGTTGAGATATTGCAGCCGCTGCTGTGTCCAGGCCCAGGAGCCTTAGCACTGTGCTGTGATGTCACTCAATACCACTGACATCACTAGGTGTAAACAACATCTCTCCTTTGCTGTGTATGTGACTATGGAGCTGTTTGGTGATGTCGTCTATTATGGCCTTCATAGAAGCAACAGGAGATTGTTGCATCCATCTAGAACCCTCAGAACTACAGTGCTATGATGTCACTCACTTCCACAGGCCTTGCAGAGTGTAAACAACAACAACCCAGCTTTGTTGTGTATGTAACCATAGGGATTTGTGATGTCACCTAGAACCTTCACAGCAGCGACAGCTTTATGAGGAGCATCAGCACTGCTCTGCCTGAGCAGAACCATCACCGCCATAGGTTGTCAAATAACCCGGGTTTAACCCACACAGGTAAGTCCAATGGGGTGCAGGCATGTCCTCTATGCTTACAGCTTCCCGTGGGTGTTGGTTTGATACCGTTTGGGGACAGCCAAGGAGGCATCTGCAGGCAACAAAGGTAGGTGTGTGCTTGTGTGTGTGTTTCCTATGCAGATCCTAAGCCCAGTGTCACATGCAAGTAGGAGGAGTAAGAAGGGTTCCTGGCAAGTCCGGGTTATGGATTGCATTTAAAAAGGCCCCGTGGGAGTGCAATGGGCCCCTGTCTTGCTGCTTAGCAATAATGGTATGGGTTTAGGTTCTGCTGTGTGTACTGGTGGTTGACTGCCCCCCAGCCCAGAGTGTGCATGGAAAATTGTCTGGCAGCCTCCCTGACAGCAAGCAGTGATAGTGCCCATGAAGGGCACCTTGTTGGGCCCGCCCCTTTCACGGTTATCGCTTCTCGGCCTTTTGGCTAAGATCAAGTGTAGTATCTGTTCTTATCAGTTTAATATCTGATACGTCCCCTATCTGGGGACCATATATTAAATGGATTTTTGAGAACGGGGGCCGATTTCGAAGCTTGCTTCCGTCGCCCTATGCATTGACCCGATATGGCAGTATCTTCGGGTACAGTGCACCACCCCCTTACAGGGTTAAAAAGAAAGATTCCTACTTTCATTGCTACCTGCTTGCTGGCTAGCCAGCTAGCCAGCCCTGTGGGCCTTGCTGCTGCTGCAGCCAAAAAACAAAAGGTGGTGCTGCTGCTGCTTCTGCTGCTTCTGCTTCTGCTTCTGCTTGTGTCTGGCCGCTGTTGGAGCGTCCAGGCACAGGACTTCTGCTGCTGCTGACTAAATGGCCTCCTTAATTGGATCATTTGAGTAGCCAGCACACCTGTGCAGGTAGGGCATGACATGATAGGCAGCTGCCTTGATAGCGGGTGGGTGCTGAATGTTCCTAATTGACAAAATAAGATTAATGCTTATGAAGAAATATAAAATCTCATCCCTTCCCCAATATCGCGCCACACCCCTACCCCTTAATTCCCTGGTTGAACTTGATGGACATATGTCTTTTTTCGACCGTACTAACTATGTAACTATGTAACATAACATGGGGGGGGGGGGGTCTCCTGGCTGTTCACACAGGTGTGTCATTGCTGTACATTGACCATGCATTGCTTCTGTGGTATTGCAAAGGCAAAGACAAATGCTTCCAGCCATCCATTGCACTAATGGATTGGTCATCAGCTGGCTGTCTATGTCCCGCATCAATATAGACCAAAGTACAGAGGGTTAGGCTATGCTATTGTGCACCTACCTGATGCATCAGAAGGTGCGAGGCCCTTGCTAAATTCTGTGCACAGACTTTGAGATCTATACTTTAGACTGTATCTAAACCTGCTCCAACATGGACTGACATTCTGGCCTACTTTCAGCCGATGCGACTTGTCTGTCGCTGAACAGTCGCTTTTTATGTATTCAGCACCTATGTATAATGTTGTAAAAATGCTCTAGAAGCTAAAGTCGCAGAAATGTCACACATATTTGGCCTGCAACTTTCTGTGCGACAAATTCAGACAGGAAAAATCAGTATAAATCCTTAGAAAATTATCCCCCAGTGTCTCCATCTGCTGGCGGTATTGAATAAGCATTGCTGCACTGATGGGGTATGCATTAGACGAAAAAAAAGAAGAAAAAGAAGAATAATACGCCCAGAAAAGAGGCGAAAAGGAGAAAAACGTAAAAAAACGTGAAAAAAAAGTAAGAGGAAGAGAAGGGAAAAAAAGGTGGAAATGGGTTTAAAAGTGATTTCGGCGGAGAAATATATATATATATATATATATATATATATATATATATATATACGCGCACACACACACATATATATAAACGTATTCTCCGTTGAGATATTGCAGCCGCTGCTGTGTCCAGGCCCAGGAGCCTTAGCACTGTGCTGTGATGTCACTCAATACCACTGACATCACTAGGTGTAAACAACATCTCTCCTTTGCTGTGTATGTGACTATGGAGCTGTTTGGTGATGTCGTCTATTATGGCCTTCATAGAAGCAACAGGAGATTGTTGCATCCATCTAGAACCCTCAGAACTACAGTGCTATGATGTCACTCACTTCCACAGGCCTTGCAGAGTGTAAACAACAACAACCCAGCTTTGTTGTGTATGTAACCATAGGGATTTGTGATGTCACCTAGAACCTTCACAGCAGCGACAGCTTTATGAGGAGCATCAGCACTGCTCTGCCTGAGCAGAACCATCACCGCCATAGGTTGTCAAATAACCCGGGTTTAACCCACACAGGTAAATCCAATGGGGTGCAGGCATGTCCTCTATGCTTACAGCTTCCCGTGGGTGTTGGTTTGATACCGTTTGGGGACAGCCAAGGAGGCATCTGCAGGCAACAAAGGTAGGTGTGTGCTTGTGTGTGTGTTTCCTATGCAGATCCTAAGCCCAGTGTCACATGCAAGTAGGAGGAGTAAGAAGGGTTCCTGGCAAATCCGGGTTATGGATTGCATTTAAAAAGGCCCCGTGGGAGTGCAATGGGCCCCTGTCTTGCTGCTTAGCAATAATGGTATGGGTTTAGGTTCTGCTGTGTGTACTGGTGGTTGACTGCCCCCCAGCCCAGAGTGTGCATGGAAAATTGTCTGGCAGCCTCCCTGACAGCAAGCAGTGATAGTGCCCATGAAGGGCACCTTGTTGGGCCCGCCCCTTTCACGGTTATCGCTTCTCGGCCTTTTGGCTAAGATCAAGTGTAGTATCTGTTCTTATCAGTTTAATATCTGATACGTCCCCTATCTGGGGACCATATATTAAATGGATTTTTGAGAACGGGGGCCGATTTCGAAGCTTGCTTCCGTCGCCCTATGCATTGACCCGATATGGCAGTATCTTCGGGTACAGTGCACCACCCCCTTACAGGGTTAAAAAGAAAGATTCCTACTTTCATTGCTACCTGCTTGCTGGCTAGCCAGCTAGCCAGCCCTGTGGGCCTTGCTGCTGCTGCAGCCAAAAAACAAAAGGTGGTGCTGCTGCTGCTTCTGCTGCTTCTGCTGCTTCTGCTTCTGCTTGTGTCTGGCCGCTGTTGGAGCGTCCAGGCACAGGACTTCTGCTGCTGCTGACTAAATGGCCTCCTTAATTGGATCATTTGAGTAGCCAGCACACCTGTGCAGGTAGGGCATGACATGATAGGCAGCTGCCTTGATAGCGGGTGGGTGCTGAATGTTCCTAATTGACAAAATAAGATTAATGCTTATAAAGAAATATAAAATCTCATCCCTTGCCCAATATCGCGCCACACCCCTACCCCTTAATTCCCTGGTTGAACTTGATGGACATATGTCTTTTTTCGACCGTACTAACTATGTAACTATGTAACATAACATGGGGGGGGGGGGGTCTCCTGGCTGTTCACACAGGTGTGTCATTGCTGTACATTGACCATGCATTGCTTCTGTGGTATTGCAAAGGCAAAGACAAATGCTTCCAGCCATCCATTGCACTAATGGATTGGTCATCAGCTGGCTGTCTATGTCCCGCATCAATATAGACCAAAGTACAGAGGGTTAGGCTATGCTATTGTGCACCTACCTGATGCATCAGAAGGTGCGAGGCCCTTGCTAAATTCTGTGCACAGACTTTGAGATCTATACTTTAGACTGTATCTAAACCTGCTCCAACATGGACTGACATTCTGGCCTACTTTCAGCCGATGCGACTTGTCTGTCGCTGAACAGTCGCTTTTTATGTATTCAGCACCTATGTATAATGTTGTAAAAATGCTCTAGAAGCTAAAGTCGCAGAAATGTCACACATATTTGGCCTGCAACTTTCTGTGCGACAAATTCAGACAGGAAAAATCAGTATAAATCCTTAGAAAATTATCCCCCAGTGTCTCCATCTGCTGGCGGTATTGAATAAGCATTGCTGCACTGATGGGGTATGCATTAGACGAAAAAAAAGAAGAAAAAGAAGAATAATACGCCCAGAAAAGAGGCGAAAAGGAGAAAAATGTAAAAAAACGTGAAAAAAAAGTAAGAGGAAGAGAAGGGAAAAAAAGGTGGAAATGGGTTTAAAAGTGATTTCAGCGGAGAAATATATATATATATATATATATATATATATATATATACGCGCACACACACACATATATATAAACGTATTCTCCGTTGAGATATTGCAGCCGCTGCTGTGTCCAGGCCCAGGAGCCTTAGCACTGTGCTGTGATGTCACTCAATACCACTGACATCACTAGGTGTAAACAACATCTCTCCTTTGCTGTGTATGTGACTATGGAGCTGTTTGGTGATGTCGTCTATTATGGCCTTCATAGAAGCAACAGGAGATTGTTGCATCCATCTAGAACCCTCAGAACTACAGTGCTATGATGTCACTCACTTCCACAGGCCTTGCAGACTGTAAACAACAACAACCCAGCTTTGTTGTGTATGTAACCATAGGGATTTGTGATGTCACCTAGAACCTTCACAGCAGCGACAGCTTTATGAGGAGCATCAGCACTGCTCTGCCTGAGCAGAACCATCACCGCCATAGGTTGTCAAATAACCCGGATTTAACCCACACAGGTAAGTCCAATGGGGTGCAGGCATGTCCTCTATGCTTACAGCTTCCCGTGGGTGTTGGTTTGATACCGTTTGGGGACAGCCAAGGAGGCATCTGCAGGCAACAAAGGTAGGTGTGTGCTTGTGTGTGTGTTTCCTATGCAGATCCTAAGCCCAGTGTCACATGCAAGTAGGAGGAGTAAGAAGGGTTCCTGGCAAATCCGGGTTATGGATTGCATTTAAAAAGGCCCCGTGGGAGTGCAATGGGCCCCTGTCTTGCTGCTTAGCAATAATGGTATGGGTTTAGGTTCTGCTGTGTGTACTGGTGGTTGACTGCCCCCCAGCCCAGAGTGTGCATGGAAAATTGTCTGGCAGCCTCCCTGACAGCAAGCAGTGATAGTGCCCATGAAGGGCACCTTGTTGGGCCCGCCCCTTTCACGGTTATCGCTTCTCGGCCTTTTGGCTAAGATCAAGTGTAGTATCTGTTCTTATCAGTTTAATATTTAATACTTACCTGGCAGGGGAGATACCATGATCGCTACGGTCTGAAGAACTCCAAGCATTGTGGTAGAGATTTTGCGTAGTACGATTGCAGTACTTTTCGTTCTTATTAGAACCGCATTTCTCTAGAGCATACCACCTGAAGATCGTCTCCTGCCTGCCTCGGAACATCTGAAGAAGGAGAAGATCTTGAAGACTGCAGCTCCGGAAGAAGCCGACGAAGAACCTGGAAGAAGGGAATCGGCGGTGAATTCCGGAACAGCGGCGAAGAGGAAGGCGGCGCAGAATCTTTTCGAAGAAACTCGCTGCCTCTGGAGAAGGATTTGCATAGCTCCTCCCACCGGGACCGGATCTGCATAGCTCCTCCCACCCGGGAAAGAAGACTTTGCGAAGCCTCTCTCCACAAGTAAGCAAGGAAGCGGAAAAGAGCCTGCTGGAAGAAGCCATGGCCTCAACCAGCAAGTCCACCCAGGAGGCTGCAGGGCAAGGCCTGGAGGTCCAGCCCCAACCACAGCAAGCTTCAACCTCCACCACGGCAAGGCAGAAGGGCGGCAGAATTCCTAACCTGGAAGCTCCAACCCTGGAGCCCTGGATGAGGCAGACTGTTGCCTTGAAGCTCAAGCCCGTGGATGGAAGGGTGCCGGACATGTCCCACGACGTGTTCTGCAAGAAGATGCTGGCGGATCAAGGCTTCCCCACGGCTGACACCCTGGGAATAGCAACCTTCTTTTCGGGAATCTTCTACATCACCTTTGCCACCATTGGGACCTGTAGAAGATACTGGGAGGTGGTGAAAGCGGCGAGTCCCGAATCCCCTTTCTCTCGCTTTGTGGGCAACTGCCTTATTCAAAGAGAGGAGAGGCGGGTGACGGTCTCAATGCGGAACCCACACACCCCAGGCACGGACATCTCGACCTTCCTGAAGCGCTTCTGCACCGTGGTGAGGGAGCCCACCCGCATCCTGAACTCACTCGGATACTGGACCTGCAAGTGGTCTGTGGTCGTCAGACTCAACAAGAACCCTGCTTCTCCAGACGGACTACAGCACCTGCCAACGACATTTTCCTTGGGCAACTCCACAGGACTTATCTTCTACCCGGACATGCCGCAGACCTGCAGGAGATGCGGCAAGATGGGCCACGAGGGCAAGGACTGTACGGAGGATGCCTGCAGGTATTGCCGTGTGACAGGTCACACGACCAAGGACTGCCCCAAGAGCAAGACCTGCAACCTCTGCGGACTGGCAGCCCACAGCTACAAGGACTGCCCCCAGAGGGAGAGAACATGGGCATCTGTGGCAGCGAGAGCACCGAAGCCAGCCCCAGCTCCGGAGCCAACACCACGGATGGCCAAGCCGACCAAGGAGGGTAAGAAGGCGAAAGCCACCACCCCTGCCCCGTCCCCCCCCCTCCCCTGCCCCTCCCGCCCCATCCCCTGCCCCTCCCGCCCCATCTCCTGCCCCATCCCGCCCCACCCCTGCCCCATCCCGTCCCACCCCTGCCCCATCCCGTCCCACCCCTCCCCCTCCTGCCCCATCCCGTCCCACCCCTGCCCCTCCTACCCCATCCCGTCCCACCCCTGCCCCTCCTGCCCCATCCCGCCCCACCCCTGCCCCCCGTACCCCACCCCGGCCCACCCCTGCCCCGTCCTCCCCTGCCCGGCCCACCCCTGCCCCGTTCTCCCCTGCCCGGCCCACCCCTGCCCCGTCCTCCCCTGCCCGGGCACTCTCTCCTGCCCCCCGCCCCACCCAGCCTCCTTTCTCTCCTGGCCCAGCAGCACCTAACCCCCCTCCAGCTGCTGGTGCCCGCCCTTCGGAGGACTTTCCTGTGCTTCCTCCCCCAGGTACCATACAGAGGAAGAGGAAAGGAAGGGACAACGTATCAGAAGAGTCCCACAAAAGAAAGATAATCGAGACCTGCGAGACCCCTCAAGCTTCAGATGAGGAGGAGGAGATGGAGCAGGTCTGCGAGAGCCTTGAGGCTTCAGAAGGAGAGGAGGTGATGGAGCAGGCCCAAGTGGAGCAGGTCCAAGCAGAGCCAGTCCAAGCTCAATCTATGGAGGAGCTGCTGCAGGACCCAGAGGTTAAGAAAATCCTAGACACTCCGTCCAACACGGTCTACGACGAGTTCTTGGAAGGGCGCTACGAGAAGCCACAGGAGCCGACAGGCGCCAGAGAAGAGGACCCGTCCGACCAGACTGGTAACTAGTATCAGAACTAACCTCTCTTTTTATTCCCATGGCTGATCTCAACATCTTCTGCATTAATGTGAGGAGTATTAGAGCTTGGTTCAGATTTCAGACTGTTCTTACGTTCTTAGATTCCCAGAGGTGTGATGTTTACATGTTGCAGGAATGTGCTTTGTCTGCTTCTAGGTCTTACAACCATCTGGCCAGGCAGTGGCCTCACGGCCCTTCCTACTGGTCTGGTGGGGGCGACAATAGGTCTGCGGGGGTGGCCATCCTGATCAGGGGAGGTAACTTTGCACTTGATTCCGTCCGGGAGCTCGTCTGTGGCAGACTTCTTGTCGCAGACGGTTCCTGGGCGGGTGAGCCCGTGCGGCTCATCAACGTGTATGCCTCCCCTGAGAGGGATGTCCGACTGGAGGTTCTCCAGGCCCTGCGGGCTGAACTCGCCACCACTAGAGCAGTAGTGTTGGGTGGTGACTTCAACTGCCCCATTGAGGTGGAAGGGCGCAGTTCTGGCACATCCGCCAACCTGGACGTGACGTCTAAACTGCTGATTGAGATGGTGACGGAGGCATCCTTGCAGGACGTTGTCGGGTCCATCGGGAACGGCTCCGTAAACTATACGTGGAGCCGCCCCGATGGCTCGCTCCGTTCTCGGATAGACTTCATCTTCACTTCGAGAGCAGTCAGAAAGGTGTCGTACTCTATGGTCCCCTGCTTCTTCTCTGACCACAGGGCCATTCGATTCCGGGGGACTCTGGGCCATGGATTCCCACCTGGCCCGGGCTCCTGGAAGTTGAATTGTGCCCTGTTGGAGCAGAGGGAGGTCATGGAGGAACTTAGGGATGCTTACCTTGTATGGCGAAATGACAAATGTCTGTTCAAGTGCATCAGCGATTGGTGGGAATATGTTAAAGTCGAATTCCGTTGTTTCTTTCAGGCAAAAGGCAGACAACAGGCGTGTGCGAAGAAGTGGGACTTGAGGAAACTGCAGCGCGAGCTGCGGTCCCTGCAGGACCTGCTCCAGTGTGGCTGGGACGTCAGGGAGGAGCTGGAGGAGACCAAAAAGAGCTTGAAAAGGCACTTTGAGGAGGAATCCAAGCGAATCGTCTTTCGTTCCAAGGTGGAGAACCTGGAGAAGGGTGAGAAATGTAACTCTTTCTTTTTCAGGAAGCTCCATGCCGGCCACACGCCCCTGACTGAGCTACGAGATGAGACCGGACACATGAGGAGCGGCAAGGAGGAAGTGGTGGGGGTCGTCCACGACTTCTACAGCAACCTCTACGCCCCCAAGTCATCCGACCCCGAAGCCGCCGAGAGGTTCCTGTCAGGTGTCACTAACGTTGTTGATCCCGCAGGTGCGGCGGCTATGGACGATCCCTTGACGGTGGGGGAGCTGCTCTCTGCCGCTAAATCCTTTAAGCCCGGCAGGACCCCGGGCAGTGACGGTCTCCCGGCCGAGCTCTACGTAGCGCTGGGTGACCTGATCTGTCCGGACCTGTTGGAGGTGTACGAGGAGATGGTGGTGGGGGGCAGAATGCCTCCGTCGTTGAGGGAAGGGATGATCACGATCTTGTATAAGCGGAAGGGGGAGAGATGTGACCTGAAAAACTGGCGTCCCATCTCTCTCCTGAACGTGGACTACAAGATCCTCGCCAAGGTGCTGGCCAACAGGCTGAAACCTGTCATGGGGCAGATCGTCCATCCGGACCAGACCTGCAGCATTCCTGGCCGCAGGATTGCCGACAGCCTTGCCCTTGTGAGAGACACGGTCCATTACATCCAGGACCGCGGGGGCCGCGCCGCCCTGGTCAGCTTAGATCAGGAGAAGGCGTTCGACCGTGTCTCCCACGCATTCATGGACAGGGTTTTGCGCAGGCTGGGTCTGGGGAAGATGTTTTGCTCTTTTGTTAACGTTATGTATTTTGACATTTACAGCACGGTGTTGGTGAACGGCTGGAAGACTGACCCCTTTCCTATTCTTTCAGGGGTTAGACAAGGCTGCCCTCTTTCACCTCTCCTTTTTGTTTGTGTTATAGAGCTCTTCGCTGAGACTATCCGGCAGAATGGAGAGATCAGAGGGATCACCGCACCAGGACCAGATCGCCACGAGGTCAAGTGCTCGCTCTACATGGACGACGTGACCGTCTTCTGCGCTGACCAGCGTTCGGTGACTGCACTCGTCCAGACCTGCGAGGACTTCGGCAGAGCTTCGGGGGCAAAAGTCAACTGCGGGAAGTCGGAGGCCATGCTCTTCGGGAAGTGGCACATGGCTTCTTCCGCCCCCTTCCCCTTTGCCGTTAAGCCGGACTTCATTCAAATTCTTGGAGTCTGGTTCGGGAAGGAAGGAGCGGCCCTTAAGTCTTGGCAAGACCGACTAGGAAGGATAAACTCAAAGATCGGACTGTGGAGCTCCAGAAAGCTCACGATGGAAGGCAAGGCACTTGTCCTGCGGAGTGAAGTTTTGCCTGTGCTCCAATATACCGCACAGGCCTGGCCTCCCCATACCACCGTTTGCAAGGCCATCACCCGGACAGTGTTTGGCTTCGTCTGGGGCAAAATGGACAGAGTCAAGAGGACCGTGATGTACAAGGAACCCCGCAAGGGTGGGAAGGGAATACCCGACATCCCCGCTCTGCTGAGGGCCTCCTTTGCATGTGTCACGGTGCAGCGGACTCTTGTTGAAAAGACTGGCTCAGCGGGCAGGTCCATGTCTCGCTTGCTTCTCATGCCCCTCTGGAGACAGCTGGGCTGGGACAAGTGGGACAGCTCCATCCCTTACAACTGGAACACTCCCTGGTTCTATGGGGATGTTGTCCGGTTTGTGAGGGAGCACCAGCTGGAAGGACTGAAACCAGACCTATGGAAGCCAAAGACAATCCACAAGCTCATCCGAGCTAAGGACTCGACCGAGCTGGTTCCGGGACTCCCCGCAGCCACTGCAGAGACAGTTTGGAACAATGTGGCCTCAAAGCGGCTTACCAATGGACACAAGGACTTGTCGTGGATGGCCGTCATGGGAGGTCTCTCTCTCAGGTCATTCATGCATGCCCGCAACCTGTGCAAGACCCGGTACTGCCCCCGTTGCCCCTACGTGGAGGAAACATCTTTCCACGTGTTTTGGCAGTGCCCCTTTGCACAGGGTCTGTTGGACGCCCTAGAACAGGAACTCAGAGACTCAGTGCCCAGGAGCTGCCTATCGTACCATTCGGTGCTTTACGGCCTGTTCCCTGGGACCCACGACGTGGAGGCCATCCAGGAGGCCTGGCGCCTTATGAACTGTTTTAAGGACGCAGTGTGGCTTGCCAGGAACCGCCTCGTGATCAACAGGGAAAACATGTCCGTCCGGGACTGCCGCAGGTTCATCAAGAACCTGCTTAGAGACTATTACATCTTGGACAGCTCGGCCGTTGATGAGGAAGAAGAGGAGTGAAGACCCCTCTCCTTCTCCCATGTCTCCCTGAAGATACAGCCCAACAGTTTGGCCCTGTGATCCGCCCCCTCCCTACCCCCACATAGTCGCCCACACCCCTACCCCGATCACAGATTGTATTATTTGGTTTTTGTTTGATCTCTTGTGCTTTTCTATTGCAGGATTGAGCTGAATGTTAGAGTAGCATGGTGTGCGATGTATAGCTTAGGGAACCTTTGCTGTGTATTGTACTATCATGCTTTGTGTGACTGTAATTTATTGTACGACTTGTAATGACTGAACGGAATATATATACGCGCACACACACACATATATATAAACGTATTCTCCGTTGAGATATTGCAGCCGCTGCTGTGTCCAGGCCCAGGAGCCTTAGCACTGTGCTGTGATGTCACTCAATACCACTGACATCACTAGGTGTAAACAACATCTCTCCTTTGCTGTGTATGTGACTATGGAGCTGTTTGGTGATGTCGTCTATTATGGCCTTCATAGAAGCAACAGGAGATTGTTGCATCCATCTAGAACCCTCAGAACTACAGTGCTATGATGTCACTCACTTCCACAGGCCTTGCAGACTGTAAACAACAACAACCCAGCTTTGTTGTGTATGTAACCATAGGGATTTGTGATGTCACCTAGAACCTTCACAGCAGCGACAGCTTTATGAGGAGCATCAGCACTGCTCTGCCTGAGCAGAACCATCACCGCCATAGGTTGTCAAATAACCCGGGTTTAACCCACACAGGTAAGTCCAATGGGGTGCAGGCATGTCCTCTATGCTTACAGCTTCCCGTGGGTGTTGGTTTGATACCGTTTGGGGACAGCCAAGGAGGCATCTGCAGGCAACAAAGGTAGGTGTGTGCTTGTGTGTGTGTTTCCTATGCAGATCCTAAGCCCAGTGTCACATGCAAGTAGGAGGAGTAAGAAGGGTTCCTGGCAAATCCGGGTTATGGATTGCATTTAAAAAGGCCCCGTGGGAGTGCAATGGGCCCCTGTCTTGCTGCTTAGCAATAATGGTATGGGTTTAGGTTCTGCTGTGTGTACTGGTGGTTGACTGCCCCCCAGCCCAGAGAGTGCATGGAAAATTGTCTGGTAGCCTCCCTGACAGCAAGCAGTGATAGTGCCCATGAAGGGCACCTTGTTGGGCCCGCCCCTTTCACGGTTATCGCTTCTCGGCCTTTTGGCTAAGATCAAGTGTAGTATCTGTTCTTATCAGTTTAATATCTGATACGTCCCCTATCTGGGGACCATATATTAAATGGATTTTTGAGAACGGGGGCCGATTTCGAAGCTTGCTTCCGTCGCCCTATGCATTGACCCGATATGGCAGTATCTTCGGGTACAGTGCACCACCCCCTTACAGGGTTAAAAAGAAAGATTCCTACTTTCATTGCTACCTGCTTGCTGGCTAGCCAGCTAGCCCGCCCTGTGGGCCTTGCTGCTGCTGCAGCCAAAAAACAAAAGGTGGTGCTGCTGCTGCTTCTGCTGCTTCTGCTTGTGTCTGGCCGCTGTTGGAGCGTCCAGGCACAGGACTTCTGCTGCTGCTGACTAAATGGCCTCCTTAATTGGATCATTTGAGTAGCCAGCACACCTGTGCAGGTAGGGCATGACATGATAGGCAGCTGCCTTGATAGCGGGTGGGTGCTGAATGTTCCTAATTGACAAAATAAGATTAATGCTTATGAAGAAATATAAAATCTCATCCCTTCCCCAATATCGCGCCACACCCCTACCCCTTAATTCCCTGGTTGAACTTGATGGACATATGTCTTTTTTCGACCGTACTAACTATGTAACTATGTAACATAACATGGGGGGGGGGGGGTCTCCTGGCTGTTCACACAGGTGTGTCATTGCTGTACATTGACCATGCATTGCTTCTGTGGTATTGCAAAGGCAAAGACAAATGCTTCCAGCCATGCATTGCACTAATGGATTGGTCATCAGCTGGCTGTCTATGTCCCGCATCAATATAGACCAAAGTACAGAGGGTTAGGCTATGCTATTGTGCACCTACCTGATGCATCAGAAGGTGCGAGGCCCTTGCTAAATTCTGTGCACAGACTTTGAGATCTATACTTTAAACTGTATCTAAACCTGCTCCAACATGGACTGACATTCTGGCCTACTTTCAGCCGATGCGACTTGTCTGTCGCTGAACAGTCGCTTTTTATGTATTCAGCACCTATGTATAATGTTGTAAAAATGCTCTAGAAGCTAAAGTCGCAGAAATGTCACACATATTTGGCCTGCAACTTTCTGTGCGACAAATTCAGACAGGAAAAATCAGTATAAATCCTTAGAAAATTATCCCCCAGTGTCTCCATCTGCTGGCGGTATTGAATAAGCATTGCTGCACTGATGGGGTATGCATTAGACGAAAAAAAAGAAGAATAATACGCCCAGAAAAGAGGCGAAAAGGAGAAAAACGTAAAAAAACGTGAAAAAAAAGTAAGAGGAAGAGAAGGGAAAAAAAGGTGGAAATGGGTTTAAAAGTGATTTCGGCGGAGAAATATATATATATATATATATATATATATATATATATATATATATACGCGCACACACACACATATATATAAACGTATTCTCCGTTGAGATATTGCAGCCGCTGCTGTGTCCAGGCCCAGGAGCCTTAGCACTGTGCTGTGATGTCACTCAATACCACTGACATCACTAGGTGTAAACAACATCTCTCCTTTGCTGTGTATGTGACTATGGAGCTGTTTGGTGATGTCGTCTATTATGGCCTTCATAGAAGCAACAGGAGATTGTTGCATCCATCTAGAACCCTCAGAACTACAGTGCTATGATGTCACTCACTTCCACAGGCCTTGCAGAGTGTAAACAACAACAACCCAGCTTTGTTGTGTATGTAACCATAGGGATTTGTGATGTCACCTAGAACCTTCACAGCAGCGACAGCTTTATGAGGAGCATCAGCACTGCTCTGCCTGAGCAGAACCATCACCGCCATAGGTTGTCAAATAACCCGGGTTTAACCCACACAGGTAAGTCCAATGGGGTGCAGGCATGTCCTCTATGCTTACAGCTTCCCGTGGGTGTTGGTTTGATACCGTTTGGGGACAGCCAAGGAGGCATCTGCAGGCAACAAAGGTAGGTGTGTGCTTGTGTGTGTGTTTCCTATGCAGATCCTAAGCCCAGTGTCACATGCAAGTAGGAGGAGTAAGAAGGGTTCCTGGCAAATCCGGGTTATGGATTGCATTTAAAAAGGCCCCGTGGGAGTGCAATGGGCCCCTGTCTTGCTGCTTAGCAATAATGGTATGGGTTTAGGTTCTGCTGTGTGTACTGGTGGTTGACTGCCCCCCAGCCCAGAGTGTGCATGGAAAATTGTCTGGCAGCCTCCCTGACAGCAAGCAGTGATAGTGCCCATGAAGGGCACCTTGTTGGGCCCGCCCCTTTCACGGTTATCGCTTCTCGGCCTTTTGGCTAAGATCAAGTGTAGTATCTGTTCTTATCAGTTTAATATCTGATACGTCCCCTATCTGGGGACCATATATTAAATGGATTTTTGAGAACGGGGGCCGATTTCGAAGCTTGCTTCCGTCGCCCTATGCATTGACCCGATATGGCAGTATCTTCGGGTACAGTGCACCACCCCCTTACAGGGTTAAAAAGAAAGATTCCTACTTTCATTGCTACCTGCTTGCTGGCTAGCCAGCTAGCCAGCCCTGTGGGCCTTGCTGCTGCTGCAGCCAAAAAACAAAAGGTGGTGCTGCTGCTGCTTCTGCTTCTGCTTGTGTCTGGCCGCTGTTGGAGCGTCCAGGCACAGGACTTCTGCTGCTGCTGACTAAATGGCCTCCTTAATTGGATCATTTGAGTAGCCAGCACACCTGTGCAGGTAGGGCATGACATGATAGGCAGCTGCCTTGATAGCGGGTGGGTGCTGAATGTTCCTAATTGACAAAATAAGATTAATGCTTATGAAGAAATATAAAATCTCATCCCTTCCCCAATATCGCGCCACACCCCTACCCCTTAATTCCCTGGTTGAACTTGATGGACATATGTCTTTTTTCGACCGTACTAACTATGTAACTATGTAACATAACATGGGGGGGGGAGGGGGGGGTCTCCTGGCTGTTCACACAGGTGTGTCATTGCTGTACATTGACCATGCATTGCTTCTGTGGTATTGCAAAGGCAAAGACAAATGCTTCCAGCCATCCATTGCACTAATGGATTGGTCATCAGCTGGCTGTCTATGTCCCGCATCAATATAGACCAAAGTACAGAGGGTTAGGCTATGCTATTGTGCACCTACCTGATGCATCAGAAGGTGCGAGGCCCTTGCTAAATTCTGTGCACAGACTTTGAGATCTATACTTTAGACTGTATCTAAACCTGCTCCAACATGGACTGACATTCTGGCCTACTTTCAGCCGATGCGACTTGTCTGTCGCTGAACAGTCGCTTTTTATGTATTCAGCACCTATGTATAATGTTGTAAAAATGCTCTAGAAGCTAAAGTCGCAGAAATGTCACACATATTTGGCCTGCAACTTTCTGTGCGACAAATTCAGACAGGAAAAATCAGTATAAATCCTTAGAAAATTATCCCCCAGTGTCTCCATCTGCTGGCGGTATTGAATAAGCATTGCTGCACTGATGGGGTATGCATTAGACGAAAAAAAAGAAGAAAAAGAAGAATAATACGCCCAGAAAAGAGGCGAAAAGGAGAAAAACGTAAAAAAACGTGAAAAAAAAGTAAGAGGAAGAGAAGGGAAAAAAAGGTGGAAATGGGTTTAAAAGTGATTTCGGCGGAGAAATATATATATATATATATATATATATATATATATATATATATATATACGCGCACACACACACATATATATAAACGTATTCTCCGTTGAGATATTGCAGCCGCTGCTGTGTCCAGGCCCAGGAGCCTTAGCACTGTGCTGTGATGTCACTTAATACCACTGACATCACTAGGTGTAAACAACATCTCTCCTTTGCTGTGTATGTGACTATGGAGCTGTTTGGTGATGTCGTCTATTATGGCCTTCATAGAAGCAACAGGAGATTGTTGCATCCATCTAGAACCCTCAGAACTACAGTGCTATGATGTCACTCACTTCCACAGGCCTTGCAGAGTGTAAACAACAACAACCCAGCTTTGTTGTGTATGTAACCATAGGGATTTGTGATGTCACCTAGAACCTTCACAGCAGCGACAGCTTTATGAGGAGCATCAGCACTGCTCTGCCTGAGCAGAACCATCACCGCCATAGGTTGTCAAATAACCCGGGTTTAACCCACACAGGTAAGTCCAATGGGGTGCAGGCATGTCCTCTATGCTTACAGCTTCCCGTGGGTGTTGGTTTGATACCGTTTGGGGACAGCCAAGGAGGCATCTGCAGGCAACAAAGGTAGGTGTGTGCTTGTGTGTGTGTTTCCTATGCAGATCCTAAGCCCAGTGTCACATGCAAGTAGGAGGAGTAAGAAGGGTTCCTGGCAAATCCGGGTTATGGATTGCATTTAAAAAGGCCCCGTGGGAGTGCAATGGGCCCCTGTCTTGCTGCTTAGCAATAATGGTATGGGTTTAGGTTCTGCTGTGTGTACTGGTGGTTGACTGCCCCCCAGCCCAGAGTGTGCATGGAAAATTGTCTGGCAGCCTCCCTGACAGCAAGCAGTGATAGTGCCCATGAAGGGCACCTTGTTGGGCCCGCCCCTTTCACGGTTATCGCTTCTCGGCCTTTTGGCTAAGATCAAGTGTAGTATCTGTTCTTATCAGTTTAATATCTGATACGTCCCCTATCTGGGGACCATATATTAAATGGATTTTTGAGAACGGGGGCCGATTTCGAAGCTTGCTTCCGTCGCCCTATGCATTGACCCGATATGGCAGTATCTTCGGGTACAGTGCACCACCCCCTTACAGGGTTAAAAAGAAAGATTCCTACTTTCATTGCTACCTGCTTGCTGGCTAGCCAGCTAGCCAGCCCTGTGGGCCTTGCTGCTGCTGCAGCCAAAAAACAAAAGGTGGTGCTGCTGCTGCTTCTGCTGCTTCTGCTTCTGCTTGTGTCTGGCCGCTGTTGGAGCGTCCAGGCACAGGACTTCTGCTGCTGCTGACTAAATGGCCTCCTTAATTGGATCATTTGAGTAGCCAGCACACCTGTGCAGGTAGGGCATGACATGATAGGCAGCTGCCTTGATAGCGGGTGGGTGCTGAATGTTCCTAATTGACAAAATAAGATTAATGCTTATAAAGAAATATAAAATCTCATCCCTTCCCCAATATCGCGCCACACCCCTACCCCTTAATTCCCTGGTTGAACTTGATGGACATATGTCTTTTTTCGACCGTACTAACTATGTAACTATGTAACATAACATGGGGGGGGGGGGGGGGGGGTCTCCTGGCTGTTCACACAGGTGTGTCATTGCTGTACATTGACCATGCATTGCTTCTGTGGTATTGCAAAGGCAAAGACAAATGCTTCCAGCCATCCATTGCACTAATGGATTGGTCATCAGCTGGCTGTCTATGTCCCGCATCAATATAGACCAAAGTACAGAGGGTTAGGCTATGCTATTGTGCACCTACCTGATGCATCAGAAGGTGCGAGGCCCTTGCTAAATTCTGTGCACAGACTTTGAGATCTATACTTTAGACTGTATCTAAACCTGCTCCAACATGGACTGACATTCTGGCCTACTTTCAGCCGATGCGACTTGTCTGTCGCTGAACAGTCGCTTTTTATGTATTCAGCACCTATGTATAATGTTGTAAAAATGCTCTAGAAGCTAAAGTCGCAGAAATGTCACACATATTTGGCCTGCAACTTTCTGTGCGACAAATTCAGACAGGAAAAATCAGTATAAATCCTTAGAAAATTATCCCCCAGTGTCTCCATCTGCTGGCGGTATTGAATAAGCATTGCTGCACTGATGGGGTATGCATTAGACGAAAAAAAAGAAGAAAAAGAAGAATAATACGCCCAGAAAAGAGGCGAAAAGGAGAAAAACGTAAAAAAACGTGAAAAAAAAGTAAGAGGAAGAGAAGGGAAAAAAAGGTGGAAATGGGTTTAAAAGTGATTTCGGCGGAGAAATATATATATATATATATATATATATATATATATATATATATACGCGCACACACACACATATATATAAACGTATTCTCCGTTGAGATATTGCAGCCGCTGCTGTGTCCAGGCCCAGGAGCCTTAGCACTGTGCTGTGATGTCACTCAATACCACTGACATCACTAGGTGTAAACAACATCTCTCCTTTGCTGTGTATGTGACTATGGAGCTGTTTGGTGATGTCGTCTATTATGGCCTTCATAGAAGCAACAGGAGATTGTTGCATCCATCTAGAACCCTCAGAACTACAGTGCTATGATGTCACTCACTTCCACAGGCCTTGCAGACTGTAAACAACAACAACCCAGCTTTGTTGTGTATGTAACCATAGGGATTTGTGATGTCACCTAGAACCTTCACAGCAGCGACAGCTTTATGAGGAGCATCAGCACTGCTCTGCCTGAGCAGAACCATCACCGCCATAGGTTGTCAAATAACCCGGGTTTAACCCACACAGGTAAGTCCAATGGGGTGCAGGCATGTCCTCTATGCTTACAGCTTCCCGTGGGTGTTGGTTTGATACCGTTTGGGGACAGCCAAGGAGGCATCTGCAGGCAACAAAGGTAGGTGTGTGCTTGTGTGTGTGTTTCCTATGCAGATCCTAAGCCCAGTGTCACATGCAAGTAGGAGGAGTAAGAAGGGTTCCTGGCAAATCCGGGTTATGGATTGCATTTAAAAAGGCCCCGTGGGAGTGCAATGGGCCCCTGTCTTGCTGCTTAGCAATAATGGTATGGGTTTAGGTTCTGCTGTGTGTACTGGTGGTTGACTGCCCCCCAGCCCAGAGTGTGCATGGAAAATTGTCTGGCAGCCTCCCTGACAGCAAGCAGTGATAGTGCCCATGAAGGGCACCTTGTTGGGCCCGCCCCTTTCACGGTTATCGCTTCTCGGCCTTTTGGCTAAGATCAAGTGTAGTATCTGTTCTTATCAGTTTAATATCTGATACGTCCCCTATCTGGGGACCATATATTAAATGGATTTTTGAGAACGGGGGCCGATTTCGAAGCTTGCTTCCGTCGCCCTATGCATTGACCCGATATGGCAGTATCTTCGGGTACAGTGCACCACCCCCTTACAGGGTTAAAAAGAAAGATTCCTACTTTCATTGCTACCTGCTTGCTGGCTAGCCAGCTAGCCAGCCCTGTGGGCCTTGCTGCTGCTGCAGCCAAAAAACAAAAGGTGGTGCTGCTGCTGCTTCTGCTGCTTCTGCTTCTGCTTCTGCTTGTGTCTGGCCGCTGTTGGAGCGTCCAGGCACAGGACTTCTGCTGCTGCTGACTAAATGGCCTCCTTAATTGGATCATTTGAGTAGCCAGCACACCTGTGCAGGTAGGGCATGACATGATAGGCAGCTGCCTTGATAGCGGGTGGGTGCTGAATGTTCCTAATTGACAAAATAAGATTAATGCTTATGAAGAAATATAAAATCTCATCCCTTCCCCAATATCGCGCCACACCCCTACCCCTTAATTCCCTGGTTGAACTTGATGGACATATGTCTTTTTTCGACCGTACTAACTATGTAACTATGTAACATAACATGGGGGGGGGGGGGTCTCCTGGCTGTTCACACAGGTGTGTCATTGCTGTACATTGACCATGCATTGCTTCTGTGGTATTGCAAAGGCAAAGACAAATGCTTCCAGCCATCCATTGCACTAATGGATTGGTCATCAGCTGGCTGTCTATGTCCCGCATCAATATAGACCAAAGTACAGAGGGTTAGGCTATGCTATTGTGCACCTACCTGATGCATCAGAAGGTGCGAGGCCCTTGCTAAATTCTGTGCACAGACTTTGAGATCTATACTTTAGACTGTATCTAAACCTGCTCCAACATGGACTGACATTCTGGCCTACTTTCAGCCGATGCGACTTGTCTGTCGCTGAACAGTCGCTTTTTATGTATTCAGCACCTATGTATAATGTTGTAAAAATGCTCTAGAAGCTAAAGTCGCAGAAATGTCACACATATTTGGCCTGCAACTTTCTGTGCGACAAATTCAGACAGGAAAAATCAGTATAAATCCTTAGAAAATTATCCCCCAGTGTCTCCATCTGCTGGCGGTATTGAATAAGCATTGCTGCACTGATGGGGTATGCATTAGACGAAAAAAAAGAAGAAAAAGAAGAATAATACGCCCAGAAAAGAGGCGAAAAGGAGAAAAACGTAAAAAAACGTGAAAAAAAAGTAAGAGGAAGAGAAGGGAAAAAAAGGTGGAAATGGGTTTAAAAGTGATTTCGGCGGAGAAATATATATATATATATATATATATATATATATATATATATATATATATATATATATATATATATACGCGCACACACACACATATATATAAACGTATTCTCCGTTGAGATATTGCAGCCGCTGCTGTGTCCAGGCCCAGGAGCCTTAGCACTGTGCTGTGATGTCACTCAATACCACTGACATCACTAGGTGTAAACAACATCTCTCCTTTGCTGTGTATGTGACTATGGAGCTGTTTGGTGATGTCGTCTATTATGGCCTTCATAGAAGCAACAGGAGATTGTTGCATCCATCTAGAACCCTCAGAACTACAGTGCTATGATGTCACTCACTTCCACAGGCCTTGCAGAGTGTAAACAACAACAACCCAGCTTTGTTGTGTATGTAACCATAGGGATTTGTGATGTCACCTAGAACCTTCACAGCAGCGACAGCTTTATGAGGAGCATCAGCACTGCTCTGCCTGAGCAGAACCATCACCGCCATAGGTTGTCAAATAACCCGGGTTTAACCCACACAGGTAAGTCCAATGGGGTGCAGGCATGTCCTCTATGCTTACAGCTTCCCGTGGGTGTTGGTTTGATACCGTTTGGGGACAGCCAAGGAGGCATCTGCAGGCAACAAAGGTAGGTGTGTGCTTGTGTGTGTGTTTCCTATGCAGATCCTAAGCCCAGTGTCACATGCAAGTAGGAGGAGTAAGAAGGGTTCCTGGCAAATCCGGGTTATGGATTGCATTTAAAAAGGCCCCGTGGGAGTGCAATGGGCCCCTGTCTTGCTGCTTAGCAATAATGGTATGGGTTTAGGTTCTGCTGTGTGTACTGGTGGTTGACTGCCCCCCAGCCCAGAGTGTGCATGGAAAATTGTCTGGCAGCCTCCCTGACAGCAAGCAGTGATAGTGCCCATGAAGGGCACCTTGTTGGGCCCGCCCCTTTCACGGTTATCGCTTCTCGGCCTTTTGGCTAAGATCAAGTGTAGTATCTGTTCTTATCAGTTTAATATCTGATACGTCCCCTATCTGGGGACCATATATTAAATGGATTTTTGAGAACGGGGGCCGATTTCGAAGCTTGCTTCCGTCGCCCTATGCATTGACCCGATATGGCAGTATCTTCGGGTACAGTGCACCACCCCCTTACAGGGTTAAAAAGAAAGATTCCTACTTTCATTGCTACCTGCTTGCTGGCTAGCCCAGCTAGCCAGCCCTGTGGGCCTTGCTGCTGCTGCAGCCAAAAAACAAAAGGTGGTGCTGCTGCTGCTTCTGCTGCTTCTGCTGCTTCTGCTTCTGCTTGTGTCTGGCCGCTGTTGGAGCGTCCAGGCACAGGACTTCTGCTGCTGCTGACTAAATGGCCTCCTTAATTGGATCATTTGAGTAGCCAGCACACCTGTGCAGGTAGGGCATGACATGATAGGCAGCTGCCTTGATAGCGGGTGGGTGCTGAATGTTCCTAATTGACAAAATAAGATTAATGCTTATGAAGAAATATAAAATCTCATCCCTTCCCCAATATCGCGCCACACCCCTACCCCTTAATTCCCTGGTTGAACTTGATGGACATATGTCTTTTTTCGACCGTACTAACTATGTAACTATGTAACATAACATGGGGGGGGGGGGGGTCTCCTGGCTGTTCACACAGGTGTGTCATTGCTGTACATTGACCATGCATTGCTTCTGTGGTATTGCAAAGGCAAAGACAAATGCTTCCAGCCATCCATTGCACTAATGGATTGGTCATCAGCTGGCTGTCTATGTCCCGCATCAATATAGACCAAAGTACAGAGGGTTAGGCTATGCTATTGTGCACCTACCTGATGCATCAGAAGGTGCGAGGCCCTTGCTAAATTCTGTGCACAGACTTTGAGATCTATACTTTAGACTGTATCTAAACCTGCTCCAACATGGACTGACATTCTGGCCTACTTTCAGCCGATGCGACTTGTCTGTCGCTGAACAGTCGCTTTTTATGTATTCAGCACCTATGTATAATGTTGTAAAAATGCTCTAGAAGCTAAAGTCGCAGAAATGTCACACATATTTGGCCTGCAACTTTCTGTGCGACAAATTCAGACAGGAAAAATCAGTATAAATCCTTAGAAAATTATCCCCCAGTGTCTCCATCTGCTGGCGGTATTGAATAAGCATTGCTGCACTGATGGGGTATGCATTAGACGAAAAAAAAGAAGAAAAAGAAGAATAATACGCCCAGAAAAGAGGCGAAAAGGAGAAAAACGTAAAAAAACGTGAAAAAAAAGTAAGAGGAAGAGAAGGGAAAAAAAGGTGGAAATGGGTTTAAAAGTGATTTCGGCGGAGAAATATATATATATATATATATATATATATATATATATATATACGCGCACACACACACATATATATAAACGTATTCTCCGTTGAGATATTGCAGCCGCTGCTGTGTCCAGGCCCAGGAGCCTTAGCACTGTGCTGTGATGTCACTCAATACCACTGACATCACTAGGTGTAAACAACATCTCTCCTTTGCTGTGTATGTGACTATGGAGCTGTTTGGTGATGTCGTCTATTATGGCCTTCATAGAAGCAACAGGAGATTGTTGCATCCATCTAGAACCCTCAGAACTACAGTGCTATGATGTCACTCACTTCCACAGGCCTTGCAGAGTGTAAACAACAACAACCCAGCTTTGTTGTGTATGTAACCATAGGGATTTGTGATGTCACCTAGAACCTTCACAGCAGCGACAGCTTTATGAGGAGCATCAGCACTGCTCTGCCTGAGCAGAACCATCACCGCCATAGGTTGTCAAATAACCCGGGTTTAACCCACACAGGTAAGTCCAATGGGGTGCAGGCATGTCCTCTATGCTTACAGCTTCCCGTGGGTGTTGGTTTGATACCGTTTGGGGACAGCCAAGGAGGCATCTGCAGGCAACAAAGGTAGGTGTGTGCTTGTGTGTGTGTTTCCTATGCAGATCCTAAGCCCAGTGTCACATGCAAGTAGGAGGAGTAAGAAGGGTTCCTGGCAAGTCCGGGTTATGGATTGCATTTAAAAAGGCCCCGTGGGAGTGCAATGGGCCCCTGTCTTGCTGCTTAGCAATAATGGTATGGGTTTAGGTTCTGCTGTGTGTACTGGTGGTTGACTGCCCCCCAGCCCAGAGTGTGCATGGAAAATTGTCTGGCAGCCTCCCTGACAGCAAGCAGTGATAGTGCCCATGAAGGGCACCTTGTTGGGCCCGCCCCTTTCACGGTTATCGCTTCTCGGCCTTTTGGCTAGATCAAGTGTCTGGTCAGGAGGATCCTGGGAGTTTGTCCTACCTTTTCCAAGGGGGGCTGCTACGAGGAACCGAAAAGGCGATCGACAAGATGGGTGTTCGCATCCGTTACCTTACATCCGGTGAAACGCGGATTCGTTTTTCCTTTCGCTTTGATGTTGATGAAGACAAGCAAGAACTCGTCCAACTTTCTTATTTTGTGAAAGAAACTCTCTACAAGCTTCTTGGGGTGAAGAAAGAGAACATCGTCTGTCTCAGAGATCCTCGGAAGGGCAGCTTCATCCTAACTCTGGACTCTGCTTATGCATGCCAGAATCTTTTTGAGAAGCTGAAAAGCAATCAAGACCTTGCTGAGCTTGATGGGATCACGGTCACAGTGTTGTATACTGGAGGCGATATTCCTCTAGTTGTGTGTATGCACAATCCCTTTGTGACTGTGTCCCATATTGAGCTCTTTTTGGGGAAATACTGCAGTTCTGTTAAGTATTCCCATAAGGTGATGAATTCAGAAGACCTATGGACGGGGAAACATAAGTTTTTTGTGAAAATGAAGGAGGATGCTACTGGCATTGGAGGGTTGTGTCATCCACCCTCCAACTTTTCTATCGGTCGGGATAAGGGCTATTTGTTTTATCCCGAGATGCCTACTTTTTGTAGGAAATGTAAGAAATTCGGACATACTATGGAAGTTTGCACGGACACTACAGTTCGCTGTGGTCGGTGCAATCAAGAAGGCCATGTTTCTAAGGACTGTGCTAAAATCGTCTGCAACATTTGTGGTGAAGAAGGCCATGCCTTTAAAGATTGCAGTCTCCGTTCCAGTGTAGCTAGATCGTGGGCTGACCGTGTAGCGGGGAGAGTGGGTGTAGTGCAAGCTGAAGTACCACCTGCGAAAGCACCCCAGCGGTCTGAGGCGCCTTCAGAAAAGCCGGCTGTAACTTCTCATGTCGTGGCGGAGCTTATGGACCTTTCTGCTGTGCCTGAGACAGAGGGGAGACCTTCTGTGGAGGGTTCTGGTGGTGGAGGGTCACTAGTGAGCAGTGAAGCCATGGAGGTTGGCGTGAAGGAGATCAAGCGGAAGAAGGAACTTGGAGATGAGCCACAACTTGGCATTAAACGGCCTGTCAAAAAAAGCTCAGACGAATGTGAGGACAGTCAACATGCATGGAGGCCTTCTATAAGATCAGCGTCCGATCCAAAAAATATCAAAGAGTTCGAAAGCCCGGAGTCACCTGTGGGTTTCATATCGGACTCAAACTCCAGTAGCGAATAGCTTCCTTAAAGTGCTCCTCTCTTAATGTGAGAGGTCTAAAGAGCCCTACGAGAAGGGCTGCTTTGTTTAGTTTTTTAGAGACCTTGGACTGTTCTCTGTTCTTTTTACAAGAATGTGGAATTGAACATAGTCCAAATTATGAGGACCTTTGTCGTAGCTGGACTTTGGGACCATCGGTCTGGTCGGGTGACAATCTGAACAGATCTTCAGGTGTTGGGATCTTGTTTAGAGGTTCAGATGTACAAGTTTTGTCCTTCTTAGAAATTATACCTGGTAGAGCGCTATTAGTTAATATTAAGTACAATGGCTCAGAGATTAAGCTTTTTAACATCTATGCTTCTCCTGAAAAAAATGAGAGAGCCGACTTGATTAATGATATTCAGGCTTTTATCCCAGGTTCAACACCTATTTTAATGGCTGGAGATTTTAATTGTTGTATGAGTGGTGATCATCGTGAGAGTGGAAGTGTGCATGTCAGAGTGGATAAAACAGAGAAACAGATTAAGAGTATGACTGAGGATTTTAACTTTACCGATGTCTGGAGGAGAAAATACCCAGACGACCCTGGTTACACATGGGAAAATAATGTCTGCAAATCCAGGATTGATTTTATTTTTTTATCGGAAAGTTTTAATCTAGTTGAGGTTTCTCTTTTATCGAATATTTTCTCTGATCATAAGTTATTACATGCACATGTCACTTTACCTGGCCTAGAGAAAGGCAGAGGCGTTTGGAAGCTCAACACTACTTTATTAGAGGACATGAAAACAAAAAATGATTTTATTGCTGCTTATAACAAATGGAGATTGCGTCAATCCCAATATAAAAATATTTTGGATTGGTGGGAGGATGTTAAAAAGTGGACTAAACTGTTTTTTATCCGTGTGGGCATCCAAAAGGCTAAGGAGAAAAAGTTATGGTTTAAAATGTTAAACACTAAAATCCAAACATATTATAAACTAAAGCAAGCCGGGCTTGAGATGGATGATGTTATTGCTCAGACAAAGAATGAAATAAAAAATGCCATTAGTCAAAAAGGAAAAGAAATGATTTTTAACAGCAAGGTGCAATGTCTGGAGAATGATGAAAAGTGTTCGAGATTCTTTTTTAAGAAGGTGGTGGGAAAGAAAGAAATGATATCTGTAATAGAAGGGAAGATAACTAATGAAGAGATGTTGCGAGAAGCACAAGTATTTTATCAGGAGCTTTTTAATAAAAAAGATATTGATATTTCCTTTACTAATGATGTTTTAGATACCTTGGATTCAAAACTTGACAAAACTGACCAAGAGAGCCTTTGTGATGAAATCTTTTTACCTGAACTTTTAAGCACTTTTAAGAGTTTTTTAAATGGTAAAACACCTGGTTCGGATGGGTTGCCAGTTGAATTTTATCTGTGTTTTTGGTCCATTTTAAAAGATGATCTTTTAGGTATTTTTAACTGTGCTTTTAAATCTGAGATTTTACCTGCGTCCTGGAGAGATGGTGTTGTTACTCTGATTTTTAAAAAAGGAGACATCTCTAAATTAGAAAATTGGAGGCCTATTACCCTGCTAAATACAGACTATAAGGTTTTAGCAAAAATTTTAGCAAATAGGCTCAAGCAGGTAATTTCTAAGGTTATACACAGTGACCAAGTATGCGGAGTACCTGGAAGGAAAATAAGTGATCATCTAAACCTTGTAAAAGATGTTTTATGGTATCAGAAACAATGTGATCAGAAATTGGCAATTTTATCCTTGGATTTTCAAAAGGCTTATGACCGTGTTTCTCATGATTTTTTATGGTTGGTTTTAAAGAAAATGAATTTTCCTGATTTTATTGTTGGAAAAATTGCACTTTTATATAAAAACTGTTTTAGTCGTATTTTAATTAACGGTTTTTTATCCCAAGAGGTATGTTTACAGTCTGGGGTGAAACAGGGGTGCCCCCTATCACCCATTCTTTTCATATGTGCAATAGAACCTCTGTTGAATGTTTTGAGAAAAGATAAGCTCATTAGAGGAGTGCCAATCCCTGGAAGTGGAGGACAGAGCGTAAAGACGATAGCATACATGGATGATGTTAATATTCTATGTCCAGATGAACCATCCCTGAAACGTGCTATCAGACAGACAGAATTTTTTTGTGAGGGCTCTGGCTTCAAATTAAATAAAAATAAATGTGATTGCTTTGCAATAGGGAATTGGGGCAATACGGAGGTGAATGTGCAATATGATAAAATCAAAATCTTGGGTGTCATCTTTGACAATGAAAATAATGGAGAGGAAAGCTGGTCCATCGTCAAAGAGAAAGTGCAAAAGAAAATAAGTTTTTGGAAAATGAGGAAATTAACAATAGAAGGAAAAGTACTGATAATGAAAGCTTTGTTGCTACCTATCATGCTATATTTAAGCTTGGTTTTCCCACCGAGTGAACGCACCTTAAAGTTTTTAAACAAGATTTGCTTTCATTTTTTATGGGGGTCTAAAATGGATAAACTCAGGAGAGATGTAATGATGAAGACAAAGAAATTGGGGGGTAAGGATGTGCCTGATTTAAAAAGGTTTTTATATATTCACTTTTTTTCTATGTGTTTTAATGGCTTGCAAAGAAACTGTTATTGGTCTTATTTTTTAAAATATGCTGCAGGTCACATTTTTAGAAAAAGAAAGTGGATAACCTTACCTTTAACGTCCCCAATCTTATTTATTCCCCCAGCGCACTATGTGGTTTTAGAAAAGATTATTCGTATTTATGGCATTGCTAATTTTAGTCAAGAAATTTGTAGTAATGCACGAAAATTAGTTCCTGAAATCAGGAAGATAGAACAGATTTGCTTAATATCTAATTATTCCACTGAGAAATCTCTAAGAGTTTGGAGGATGGTGAATATGGGATTCTTATCTAATGACTTAAAAGATCTGGCCTGGCAGATAGCACATCAATGTTTGCCTACCAGAGAATTCCAACACAGAAGAGGATTGTGTCGTAGTGCAAAGTGCCCGAGAATGGGGTGTCCTAGTGAGGAAACAGTTTTACACCTTTTTTGGAACTGTTTTTACGCCCAAGAGATATGGCATTTGATAGGACCCTTACTAAAATTCATTTCTGATCTTAATTTTTTAAATCATGAAGTTATTTTATATGGATTTTATAATGTTTTATCTGTGGAAAAGTCTCGGGTTTTGTGGATTAGTATAAATTGTATTAAAATTGCACTATGGAAGACGAGGAATATTCTTCTTTTTAAAAGAGACACTATTACCTCTAAAGATTGTGTTCGCCTAGCTCTTAGTGAGATGTATGTTTTCTATTTATTGGATAAAAAAAGATTAGGTCACAAAGTGGCTAAAAGTCTTTGGAATCTACATCTGTGGAATATGCTTTTAGCAGACTAAGTATAATCTGGACTGCGTAAGGTCTTTTAGTCTAAGAATATTATATCTAAAAGTAAAAAATCTGTTCTTATCAGTTTAATATCTGATACGTCCCCTATCTGGGGACCATATATTAAATGGATTTTTGAGAACGGGGGCCGATTTCGAAGCTTGCTTCCGTCGCCCTATGCATTGACCCGATATGGCAGTATCTTCGGGTACAGTGCACCACCCCCTTACAGGGTTAAAAAGAAAGATTCCTACTTTCATTGCTACCTGCTTGCTGGCTAGCCAGCTAGCCAGCCCTGTGGGCCTTGCTGCTGCTGCAGCCAAAAAACAAAAGGTGGTGCTGCTGCTGCTTCTGCTGCTTCTGCTTCTGCTTCTGCTTGTGTCTGGCCGCTGTTGGAGCGTCCAGGCACAGGACTTCTGCTGCTGCTGACTAAATGGCCTCCTTAATTGGATCATTTGAGTAGCCAGCACACCTGTGCAGGTAGGGCATGACATGATAGGCAGCTGCCTTGATAGCGGGTGGGTGCTGAATGTTCCTAATTGACAAAATAAGATTAATGCTTATGAAGAAATATAAAATCTCATCCCTTCCCCAATATCGCGCCACACCCCTACCCCTTAATTCCCTGGTTGAACTTGATGGACA